>NW_028279768.1:0-98313 GCF_059751315.1 Micrasema longulum
TTATTACATTAATTTTACAAAAATAATATTCATTTTTTATTCATACTCTGTTGTTGACATTGAGGGGAAATCCTTAAGCTCACCATCCACCTGCAGCTGTTATAGAGTCCTGGGGGACTCTCTGTCAGCTGCATATAGAGGAAAGAACTTAAATTTAACACACAATGTAACAAGAGTTAGAGAAAAATTAGAGAGTGGCTACTCGATCAAAAGTTTATATATTATTATTAGCTTATATTTTTTTATATATATATTTTCTTGTATTTTAAAAAGGAATCCGAAAACATATTATTATTTGTATATATATTCTGATCTTCTCGGCCGTTAATTATGTCTGTGAATTAATTGTTGTTATACATGTAGATACTATTATATAAGTTAGTATAAATATAATCTCTACCAACAAGCTACAGAAAGTGGCTTGGTAGGATTTTAGTTTTTGTAAAAACATGAAAATTGAAATGTTAAAACTGTTCAAAAGGATAATTATATTAATTAAATTAAAAAATAAATTTTAAAAAGTGCCAAAAAAACTCACCGGCTAAACTAAACTCGTGACTTTGCGGACGGTGTAATTTCGATGTTTCGGTGGGGATTTTCAAAATTACATAATCTAAAAAAATCATGAAGTTGATACATTAAAGTTAATAAACTTTGTGGCGTAGTTTGATTATCTATTTACAAATAAAAAACCACTGAACTTCCTCATTCAAATCCGAATTCATCGATTGGACCAAAATCAATAAAATTACAAATAAAACACAAATTTTAATGCGTCGAATTTGTACAACATATCAGGCCAAGAACCCTGGAGTAATGGTTTGATACTTTAAGAGCATAATACTCTTCAATAGCAGCTTGCCCACCACATACCGCACACCGCATCTGAGGACATAAGTCTCCTTGGTAGAGCCCACATATGTACATGGAAAAATTGCTCTATGCCGAATGAGAAAAGCTGCCTGAAGGAGCTCTTTATAATCTGGTAGCTTTAACGTCTTTGTGCTGAAAGAAGATAAGTAGAAGCTCAGAAGTACGTAATATGCACTTCATTATATTGAGAAAAGAGGGAAGTCGATTCTCCACTGTTTGGGATTGAATTGATTGGACATGATCAATTCGCCGAAGTTATTACAAAACTTTTGGAAAGCCGTGAAATTCTTTTTGAAAGCCACCTGATTTGTATATCCGACAGGACTTATAACAGGTCTACGGATAGTAGTGAGAAGCTCCATTCGGTAATCATAGGCAGGGGGAAAAGGACAAGACCACAGGATGTGTTCACAAGATTGATTGGGATTTCCGAAACGGAATCAACAATTTTAAAATCAAATGATTTCTCATTAAATATACCATGACCTGATAAAAACTGTGAAGTCCAGTGATCGGGGATAACCCAAAAATATTTTAAGCGCTAACAAATTGAAAGAAAACTATTCTCAAATAGCAAAAGTATTTGTCTCTTAAATATCCGTACGTCAGAGGCAGGCGGATGCAAATCCAAACATCAAATGTTTAAAACAAGCCTTAAGAATCTACTTTCTCTTAGCAATTTCTAACAATTTATAGCATTAATTTGTATTTTTAGTATCTTAATACACTGATTCTTTCATTATGGGGCCTAGATTTTTTCGAAATCAATGGACATGATTATAAATTGGATACGAAATTCGAAAAGTCATTTCATCAAATTCTGGTTTGCATCCGTCTGCCTCTGAGGTACAGATATAGTGTTCCTAATGTGAATGATGTATATCTCCAAAGTGATCATATTTAGCTGCCTGACTGATCTTTCAATTGGCATCACCAGAGGCAGGTTAGTTCTGGAAGCCGGGAGGTTAAACAGTCTGTGCTGACGCTGTCGAAAATATCATAAACATACAAATTGATAGTCTCCAATGGTGCCTAGAGCTGTGTTATATTCACTGTAGCCTCTCTTGGATACTAACACGTGCGAACGTAGTAAACACTATGTGACGAGCAATTATTTATTCAGTCTCATTTTAAGTTGATGATTTCTTTTTTAATTTTTTGACTTTATTTTATTAATTCCCTTTCCGCATCTAATGGTGCACGGGGCACTGAATTGGTATGCCAACCGCAATGAATAATTTATTTTATATGAAGGTGAGATGATCAGTCTTACACAAAGGTCTTTAAAAAATTAAATGAACATTTTATTCGAGGACGTCAGAAATCGAACACGAGACCTCTTGCAAATAATAATAACAAGCCTTTTTTTATTTTTTTATTTTTTTTATTTATTTATTGGGGATATCAACAGTAATACTTGTAACAAAAATATAACAAATAAAAAATCCAGAGAATAAAACCAATGACAGGTGTCCACAGAAATACATTAAATACATATATCAATTATAATATAAGTATACAATGTAATCAACTCAAAAATAAAACAAAGGTATACATAGTTAAATGGCGGACTTATTGGCACGAGAAATTTTTTACAGCCTGACAAAACACAAATTAAAACTACCATTATGGTAAAAAAATATATCAAAAATAAAAAAAACAATATATAAAAAGTTTAAAAAATACAAATACTAAAAAATAATGTTAGCTATGGTGTCTATTGTTTAAGTTATTTACATTTATAACGCGCTGTTCATTTCAGAACGAGGCAAAAAATGTCTTTCCTTCGGCTTATTTTTTTAAATCGTATCGTTCGTGGATTGATTAAATATACCATGTTAAATATGTTCTTATATTTATTATTAAATAACGATATTTCGTTTAGGTTTTTTAATCGATGTTACAGTCCTTATAAATATTTTATAAACCTTTGCTTATGTGTGTTTGACAGAACGTTTTCCAATGTAATATTCTAGTGTGTCTACTAATAGACAGGCACTAACACCTAACACATTGATATGGGCTTATTAAACATTTGAACCCACTTTACATATATTTCATCAACGACATCGCACCATCGAATGCAACGCTTTTTGTGTTCATTTAGTGTTCATGGAAAAATAACAGTAAAAAATGGACATACGTGCATTGAAAAATGAATTCTACCTTCTCTGCATATTCTTACTGTGGGTCTGCGTGTGGCTAATCAATCTTTCGTTTACATCGCAATTAAATTTTGATCTGTTTGAATTAACTCTTGTGTGGCGGCCATGATATCACACGAGTTTATTTACCAAAAAGCTTATTTTTGAACAAAATAATTGAGTCGTATTTTGTTATAACAGGCCTTAATTATATGATTATTATTATCAATTACGGGAAATATATTAATAAACCATATATTTTTTTCTTGATTTTAATATGGGAATTTAAAATATGTCGTCTTTAGCTTTATGTGACAAAACGTAACATCGACGTTTCCTGAAGGATTTTTTTAATAGTCAGTATTTGGAGAGTTAATTTATTTATTTAGTTAAGTTAGTAGGTTCGATAAGTTGCTAACGCTAATGTGGAATGATAGCGAATAGCGAACGCTAATGCTAATGGTGGCATGGATACCTGGAGCTGGTGGATGTGGCGGCAGTCAGTGGGCAGCCGCGCGCGGCGCAGGTGACGTGCGTGCATCCCATGGGGCCCGCCTCCGCCGCCCATGGACGTGTTCGAGGAGCCGGCGGCCCCCGCGCCCCCTCGGCCCCCGCGCGCCCCAACCCCCGCCGTGTCCTTCGCCGCGGGCTCGGACTTCAACCTGTCTTTCTTCGACCCCGAGGATCAGCCTGCCCAGCCGCCAGGTACTCTCCTTCCGGGTGTACCTATAATTACCCGCTTGACATTTGGCCGCTAAAAGCGTTCTGGCGCCCAACACCGAATACCTCTCATTATGCTAAACGCTCCTATGAAATTCAGATCCGGCCATCTCAGGAACATAACATCCACCGATCCAAATGTCTCTGTCCCTCTGGCAGTGGAATACATGCCGCTCTTGCTCACTCTCCAGAAATCAATTATTCGATTCGCGAATCCTCGCTTTAATTCAGTGATGTTTTGTTCGACCCGATGATTTTATGTATTTTGTGTTGTTCGCAGTCCTGACCATTTGTGCGTTTTTACCGACATTCTATACTGTGGCATAAAGTAAAAAATCGAAGACTAACAAGCATTTATTTCAATCAGTGTCGTCAAACTAAAGCTGTAGTTTAGTTATTTTTACGTAAATTGTAGTACATAAGCATATCCGTAAACTATTAATTAGTATATCGAAAGCACGATGTATCGCCTCGCACGCGTCCGGCGGTGCCTTCTGACCGAGAGGAACGCCCGGGAAGATCACCGAGAGATACGTAATACGACTTGAGCCCGTACGTACCGTTGGACACGATAATCTTCCGAGCCCGCAGTGTCGGCCATCCGGGGATTATTACAAGACGGAATCGACGCTCACGAGCGTAAAACTCGTATTGTTAACTCACTCGAGAACCGGTCGCAGAGAGCGGCCGCAGTGTGTAGACTCGTTTGTTTACTTTTAGTCCTCGTTCTTGTACGGAAATACGGGCGATGGACGGAGTAGAGACGAGTTCCGCGTGTACAATGATGTAATAACGATGATGATACGCCCGCCTGTGCGAATCGCCCGCAGCGGAGGTTCAATGGCCCGCGCGGGGTCGTTCACCCGTCAAGCTGTCACGCCAGATTCCTGCGTCAGCCTCTGCTCTGCCTGTGCCGCTGTACCCTCTCCTCGACCACTAGGCCATTCCCACCACGTCACCAACACAAGATGCTCTTTTTTATATTTCGTCTTTTTATTTTTCGCTATTATACTATCGAATTGTACATTCGTACATTCGCTTCCGGGAACATTTTTTTTAAAGTTTAAGCGTAGCTTTCATAGTATAATCCGTCACTCAAACAGTTTTATAATTAGTGTTTTTTTTTGTATCCAGGCGGATGAAAAATAGAATTAGAGTGTGAAATAGAACCAAAACCTTTGACTGGTGATTTCGGTTCAGGTAAAAATCCTGAATAAGACAATTGACCAAATATAAGTACACCTCAGCTTAGTTTAGTTAGCAGGATTACAAACGCAGCGCCCTATGCACCACTAGGTGCAAAAAGAAGAATGTGAAAGATGATGATTGATACTTTGAATGCGTTTTTAAAATAATAAAATGTATCTTCTGGGTCCGCCTAGTGTGTTAGTAAGTGCATGAGCTTCCGGCTTCAATTCATCATCGAAGTGAACTGAACACGAGGGTGAGATAGATATGATTTTATGTGATCTACCATAAAATATAATGCTTTGCTTTGACTGCTTTAATATTAAATATCTTGATAGCGTAGCAACTGGGCCGCGATTACAAATGTTATTTTCATCACTAGGTACATATCGAGACGGTATAAAGTAAAATCAATGTATATGTATTTACAAAAATGTGTTTATTGTATGAAAATTTTAAGCGTCTTCGTCGGTAACCGTTAAAAAAAATAAACACATATTATATTTTTCATTCAGAATACTTAATTTTACTGTGTAGACAAAATTGGAGATAAATGTTAAAGTTAAAAGTTATTTTTAGTAAAATTAAGTTTTCCGCATGAAAAATCGAATAAGCATATTATTTTTTTTCTAAACATATTTAATTACAGTTTACCGACGAAGATACTTTAAATTTTCATACAAATACCCAGAGAACAAAATGTATATGGAAGTAAAATAGCAGAACTCCTTGTACCGAGGCTATACAATAATCTTCCCTCCAAAAGTATCGTCGTCGGTAACCTGAAATTGAACATGTTGAGAAATAAAATATACACATGTTCTATTTTTCATACAGAAATCTTCATTTTGCTTTGTTTACAAAATAAAATAAGATAAATGTTAGCTTCCCATTGTAATACGGGCGTTGCTGTCCTAGGCCCCGATTATAATGGGAAGTAAACAGAGTTATCTTTGACTATCTATAAAGTAAAAATGAAATACATTTTAAAAAATGTGAATATTTGTATGAAAATTTTAAGTATATTCGTCGGTAACCTGTAATTGAACATGTTGAGAAAAAAATGTACTCGTAATATTATATTTTTCCTACATAAAACTTAATTTAACTTTGTAGACAACTTCCCATTGTAATCGGGGTCCTGATTGCACTACCGTCTTGACTCCTTGTTTGGTGGCTGTACTGAAGGACAGAAAAAACCACAAAATATAAATTCAAACTTTCGGCACAATGCAATATTAGGTAGGAATAAAACATAGAAATCCAATCGATGCACATAAAATGAATGCATTAAACGAAGCAGCGAGTAATGTGTATATATTATGTAGTCGACGACAGCTAAGGTGTGATTCATTGAACAATGTTGAAATACGCACCATCGAGCTGATTGTTAAAACGTTCAGTGCAAAATACATACATTCTTTCCACCTTGACCGTGACACCGTATTCCGATATTCCGTTTTGTGGTGAGAGCTACCTATTCGTCTCGTGTCATTACTATCCCTGATGTAAGCGAAAAATAATATCACTCGGGAGTAAATCTGTAACAATGTGAGAGCCAATTACTTTAATTTTCCAAGCCCATCACCGGCAGATAGTTTACATTTAAAGCAAGATAAATATTAAAGCTGATCGAAAGCATAACATATTCTGAATGGTAATTGCGCATGCAAATCGTATACTCTCCGTTAGTACATTTTCTTGGTCGGTGCCTAATTTGTTGTCCTCGAATTCGCCGCCGTGTCTTTCTTGAGCATTTTGATTTGCCCATCAAGCATTCTTGGGAATGTATTTTTTATGTATTTTATTTTTTTTACACAACAGGAAGGAGACCCAATTGCCTGGGTGTTGTGAATTACATCACATAACACCCAGGCTTGAGAAAAATCACATTTAATTTTTTGTGTTCTCACCGGGAATCGAACCCGGAACCTTCCGTGTGTGAGTCAAGCGTCTTGAATAAAGGCCTTATTTTTAAATAACCTCAGTTGACCAAATATTATCATCGCCTTCTTAACATAATGTATCATTAAAATGTGTGTATAATTATCAACGTCGAAATCTTATATATCGACGGTCCTTACGTATGCCATCGAAACTGCATTTTGCGAGGTTTAAAGGAGAGCAAAAAAAAGCTTTTTTTAAAAATAATCCATCAGTATCCTGTATTTCAATATACACATTTTTGGTCATTCTAAAGTAGGTATCTGAAAGCTTCTTAAAAATATATCAAGCTTTGTTTCTGCGCTCCTGTAAACCTCGCAAAATGCAGTTTCGATAGTATACGTAGGGACCGTCGATACATTTATATTATTTCATTCGTGATTCCCTTTCTGCACCTTATGTTGCATAGGGCACTGCATAAGAACACCAACCGCGGCGTATCTTAATCATTTTTTTTACATGAAGGCGAAACGTTACGGTCTTACAGATCGGGTGCCGATTCAGGGACTTTGAAATATTCTAGTGTTAAAATGTATTTTTGAATAAATTATTCATGTCGGGAATCGAACCAGAGACCTTTTGCACGACGGCAAAAGCGCTGATCATTTGACAACGAAGAGGATATATTCGCATTTTAAGTAGCATTTAAGTAATTAAGTTTAATTTACTATAGTATAAAAAGTTGGGTGATAATTGAGAGTATTAAAAGCAAACTTAGAAACCTCCATTGAAGTAGTTATTGAGATATATATGCAAAAAACTTTGAAAAAAAAAAGTTAGATTTGTAATTACGCTTCACCAATTCAATGGAGAATGCTAAGTTTGTGGTGTCAAATAGCATCATTGAAATCTTTTTTTTGCAAGATTTAGAGACGGTTTCGAATTACGCTTTTATTTAGGTAAGTTTTTTATGTATAGTTTTTTTGGCATCAATGACTCATTATCCGTTTTTAGTGGAGATTTCTGAGTTTAATTCTAAAACCCTCAATTCAATCCGCAATGTTTGTATGTTATTCCGGTCTTGAAGATGTCGTGGAAGCAAAAACCGTTCAGTTACGAGGAAGTACAGTGCTATGGGAAATAGGAATTAAAAAAAGAATTTTCTACACGCGGTAAAATTTAGAGCATTTAATTGTATCGCGAAGTGTCTCTAAAATGTATGAAAAATTTAATAAAAATGAACAACTTTAAATGACGTCGCAAGTTTTTCTAAATCAACCAATGATAGAGTGTTGTGATTAGTTTCCGGGAAGTTAACTCTCCAATCAGGACAACTCACCGAAGAGGACTAGTGACCTCGATCGCGGAGTTATTAAAAATATATAAAACTTTAATAAATGTAGCGATGATATTACGATATATGCAAATAAAAAGTAAATTTGCTTAGTTCAATAGTCATCTATCTATCTATATATTCTTTTATGTATATATGAAAATGAATTACCGTGTTGTGTCTCGCAAAAACTAGAAAATAGCTTGACAGATTTACGTGCGGTTTTTTGCAAAATTTTCTAATTCATGTTCGCAAGGTTTACAAACAATAAGATCTTCAATATGTTGAGTAGAAAAAAGGTTACAAGCATATATATGTTTTTATCGATTTTCCAGGATTGCATTCGACTGAAATGCATATTTTGAAAAATTTGGAGGATGTCCCTTATTTGTATAATAAAATAATTTGAATTTTTACGTTTACAAACAACAATTATTTTTAATAGATATTGAATTTATTAATTTCCTTACAACTACTTAAATTCTACACATCAACTTATTTTAAAGGATTTTTAGTAATGCTTTAATAATGTTAACCGATATTTTAGACATTTTTGAAAAACGGACTCTTACACGGAATTCACCACTTTCGGTAAATAGCGTAGAGTTTGACATTTGCAAAAAGAATTCTTTATTTTAAAAATTATTATTTCATGTTTTGGAATTCAACCACAAACAAGTACCAAGGTACCTATCTAATTGAATACAATATTTGAATATTGTTTAGTTTTGGAATTCAATCGTAAACAAGTACTTAGGTACCTACATATCAATGAAAAGTATTTTTCTTTTTATCCGGAAAGTTTTTGCACGCTTTCACCATACAGTCATTTTTCTTTTAACATTATTAAAACAGCCTTAAACAGTCTATTCCAACAATTATAAACACATTTTCTTATACTAAATACAGGTACAAATGAAATAAAGTACAGCGAGTTAAAATTAAAGCTAGGACAAAAAAAAAATTACTACCTCAAGACAAGATCTGGTCTATCTTAGTCCTTTCTTTTATTTTAGTTTCGAATTAAATGTAAAGGTCACGTCGAAGCACGGCTGAAGTTAAAGAATAACTTAATTTGCGTTGGGCATGGGTTGAGTGCCATAATTTTAGAGGGCTCAGGGTAAATCGCGCTCTGAATTTTCCTAATTAACACATATTTCTGTATTTTCTCCATGGATAATGGTACTAGATTAGTGATTTTTGCATGATTTTGATTTGAGGGCGACGAGGCCTCTTAGCCAATCACATGAGGAGATAAAATGAAAAATTAAATATTATTACAAATATATAATAGAATATAAGTTTTTTTTTCTTTTATCCGAACAGTTTTTGCACACTTTTACGACACAATCAGGCTTTTTTCTTTTCATTTATTTTGGTTTCGAATTAAATGTCAAAGTCACGTCAAAACCTGGCTGGCGGTTTAAGAATGACCAAATACGCGTCAGTCATTAGTTGAATGTCATAATTTTAGAACGTTCAGGTTAAAAAATGGTCTGACATTTATTCATCAACTTGTATTCTCGTATTATCTCCATGGATTATGGCACTAGAGTAGTGATTTTTGCTCGATTTTGATTTGATCACAACAAGGCCTTTTAGCCAATCACATGAGGAGATAAATAAAATACCAATTACCATTACCAATTTATAAATAGCTTAAAAAAGGGAATAATAAATAACGTGTGTTCTTATTTACAAAATAACGTTTGCTAAACCAGTTAATAACAGGTAAGCCAATGTTCGGTAGTATAAATATTTTTTACTATCGAAATTCAACCATTAACAAGTAACTATGTACCTAATTATAAATTAAGTTTTTTTCCTTTTGTTTGAATAGTTTTTGCACGCTTTCACGACACAACCAGGCATTTTTCTTTTCAAGCCAATGTTCGGAAATAAAAGTAATTTTTAGTTTTGGAATTCAACCATAAACAAGTACCTAAGTGCCTGCTCAAATTCAATATTTGAATATTAATAGCTTATAGTTTTGGAATTCAATCATAAACAAGTACCTACGTACCCTATCTTCAATGAAAAGTCTTTTTCCTTGAGTCCGAATAGTTTTTGCACGCTTTTACGACACAATCAAGCATTTTTCTTTAAATTTTAAGACAAATATTAAATTAAATTTTAACTGCAATATACAAACAAGAAATACAAGAGCGTCAAATAATTTTACACGCGAACAACTTAGGACTAACAGAAAATGAAATAGTTTTGTATATACAGAAATAAAGTGCTACAATTCACTTTCTAATGACTTAAAAAATATACAAAACATATACGGACTTAAAAAACACCCGAAAAAAACAGTTCTTACAGCCCGTGTTAGTAATATGTAATGTTAAATTATCGACTTTTTATAAAAGCTATTGTGTCATAATAAATTATATACCCTCAGACCAGCACTTTTGCTGATTGGGAATATTTCGTACAAAAAAATACGTAATGTAATGAAATATGTAAAGTTAAAAACATGTATTTTCGTAATTTATTTAAGTTTCGAATTAAATGTCAAGTTCACATCAAAACACGGCTGGCGATTAAAGAATGACTAAATTTGCGCTTGGCATGAGTTGAGTTTCATAATTTTAGAAGGGTCAGGTTAAAACGCCGTCTGACTTTTCTTCATCAACACGCATTCACGTATTTTCTCCATAGATTGTTGCACTAGAGTAGTGAATTTTGCACGATTTTGATTTGAGCTCGATACGGCCTCTTAGCCAATCACACGTGGAGATGAAACAAAAAAATAAACCCTTATTACGAATATATAAATAGCTTAAAAAAATCTAAAATAAATAACGTGTGTAATTAATTACGAAAAAAATGTTTGTTCATCCAGCTAATAGTAGGCAAGCTAACTTTCGGGCAGGACAACGTCTGTGGGTCCGCTTGTTTAACAATATAAAAACCACCGAACTTTCTCATCATCCAAATTACTAAACATAGCAATATGAGGAACTTCCGCCAAATACATTAATTCATTAGATTTAATGATCATTTTAAGCCGATCGATCTATTTTGAGTAGTTACTGCGTTGTGTCCGGGTGGATTAAGCATAATAAGAATAGATTTCTGTGTGTGAAATATAATTAGAACCCTGGACGAGTGCATTTGACTCGATTGCTACTTTCAGGCGAAAATCGTGAAAAAGGAAATCGTGTGGAGATACGAATAAGTCCGCCTTGTAGTGTAGTAGTTGGCGTCTTTGCCGACCTGTGCTTAGGCAGACTAACATATATGTTCATTTATATATTTCCACATACATACACACACACGTGTGCACTAGGGTGGGCGGATAATTTTTTTTCCGAATTTTGAAATAGATGGGGTCTAAATAGTTGCCTTTTGGATTACTTGCAATACAAAAAATATCAAAAAAATATTTGATACTACTTTTAACCCTCAACCAGAGCTTTAAGTTTTTAAAAAAGTCTATTTTTGCACTAAACCGGCTGTCGTTTTGTATTTAAGTAAAAAAAGCAGTCCAATTAAATTTAATAATGTGCATCAAACCTTATTAAATAAGCATCTAAGGGCGTGAGTTGCACTTTGTTGTGTAATAAATGGGTAGCATTGTTTTAATGAGCCACTGTTTTCGTCAATATTCGCCGGGCGCTCAACGGAATCAGTTGCGCGGAGTGTAAACTTTTTGCATATCGGTAGTTTTAAAACGTGTATGAATTTGTATTGCGATTAAGTTACTAATAAAATAATAATTTTATCAATATAGATAATCAACAGAATATTCCAGACAAACGGAATATTTTTTAAAATAATTTTCACGTTCAATGTGATCCAAAATGCAACTTTTTAGACCCCTTTCACTTTCATGTCTAATAAAATAAAAAACTTCATACATCATCGGCCCACTCTAGTGAGCACCCTTATAAACATTCACACACATACATACACGCAGATACACACATATACATGCATATATACATACATGTATGTACATATACACATACAGTTGTATTATCTTTAAATCTGTTTTAGTTTTATCTTAAATATTTTATTTGTTTTATATTGTTTATATGTTTATGCCTCAGAGTGATAATTCCCTAGAGAAGCCCTTAGGCACTATTGCATAGAATAAAAGCATTACAAATTATTGGTTCGGTTTCGTTTTGGTTTTTAATTTAAGACCAAACGTGTAATGGACGGTTTTGGTTAGTGCTCCCAATTTTCAACCCAAGTATCCCGCCCCAATGGTATGCTGGTCAATAATCATATAATGTTTTTCTCCGTATGGGCAACTCTACTAGGTGAATTCTTTATCTTTTTTTCTAATTATTTATACTATGTAATGGTTAGATGGCTGGTTGGGTATTGCACTACCTGCCCAATCAAGCTGGAATAAAAAGTATTATTATATAGGCATTATTTAATTTACCAATACAGTGCCCTATGCACCATTGGGTGCGGAATGGGAAATTATGATGGCATTTTGAATTTTCTCTACAGTATATTATTTGAGTTGAAATTTAAAAGATTCCGGCATGCAAAGCAAATGATCTTAAAATAACTGTAAAAAACTAACGGTGCAAATGTTGTTGGACTCTGTGAAAGTAAGCATAACAAAAGCCGGAATAATACGCGTACATATCGATGGCTCAGTTCCGTAGAGCTATAACTATAAATTACTAGTTTTGATAAATGGCAAACTAAAGTTTTGACTCACCTTAATTGATTTGTAACAAATAATTATTCATTTATATCACCATATGTTAGGTTTATCTATTTACTTCATTATAAATAACATATAAGTAACACTTCATTATAAATTATAATGAAAATAAAACTTTGTTAATGGTGTTACACAATTTTTATTATTTTACAAGAGCACTACTACAGTTTCGGAAGAGCGCTCCTCCCATCGACGGGTGATACAAAAACTCTTATTTTTATAAAACCCGTCGATGGGAGGAGCGCTCTCCCGAAACTGTAGTAGTGTTCTTGTAAAAATAATAAAAATTGTGTTACACTAATAACGAAGTTTTATTTTCATAATAATTTATGAGTTATAAATTCACTATTAGAAAATGGGAATCAAGTTGGGGTAGAGTGGGATTCGAACCACGGTCCTTTTGTCCATGAGTCTGAGATACTAGCAACAGGACCACAAACCGATTCTTGATTCAAACTTGATTTTTCTATGGTTAGTTTGGTTTGCTTTTCGTTTTGGATTTGTAGTAGGATTTGCGAATGGAATAACGATGCTATGACACCATGGACTGACGGATTATCGCATTTATTTCATAGCGACAGTTGGAAGACGAAGCTACTTTAAACCCCGATAAAACTTTTCATTCCATTGGGAAAATTGTTTTTGATAACCGAAAACTTTTTTTGATAAACAGCACAACTAATTAATAACTTAAAATTTTTCTCCCTAATACCACGTGGGCGAAGCTGCAGGTAAAAGCTAGTATGTATATCAGTAGTCACATGGCAGAAGGGACCATCTATAATTTTAAAAAACGTTCAGGAGAGCTGAAATAAGACTGAATTTCATGACTTCAATCCACAAAGTAAAATAGGTTCAAGATACTTTTTAATGATAAACTTCCATTCTAAATGATGCTGTTTTTTTTCCATGTTTATTTATTGAAATATGTATCAAAACTTTTGAAAACGAAATTTATTTATTTATATATACGCCCAATGGGCATTTTTATTGACACATTTATAAATAGAAAATTATTATAAACAAATTAGAAGGACTCAATGGTTTATAGTAGACTTTGTGGGAGTGGCAGCGGGAGAGAGGTATTTATAATTGAATTTGATTCAGTGATCGTTTGAAAGAAGAAACTTGTTATTAAAGAAATCAAGACTGGTATGTTTGTTGGCAGACTTAAGAATTCTGGGCATAGGGGAATGAAAACCATCGTTAGTTCTATGGTTATCGGTATGAAAGAAAAATAAAAAAATACAGATGGTCCCTTCTGCCATCTGACTACTGATATATTTATAAGAAATGTATTATACATAGTGGTTACTAGTTTTAAGAGCAAAGTTATCAGAACGTTTCAATGAGGAAGTTCAGTGTCTTTTTTTTGTTAAAAGAATATTAAACTCAGCCAAATATATATTTTTTTAAATTTGTATATATCGTATTATCAGCGCTATGATTTTTAAAGTTTTGTATTTCTGAAATAACTCCGCGTGTGACGTCAGAGATTGTTTGATGACAGTTCTTCCGATCGGTTCGTTTACGGTGACCAAACCGGATATCCCTCAAATCTCTCATATCATTGGATGGTTCATATGAACCAGTGACGTCATTCAAAGTAGTGCGTTTTATTCAAATATATATTTTTTTTCGTATATGTTTAAGAAATTTTACTGTACAATTTAATGCTCTAATTTTTACCGCGCGCAAGAAAATATTTTTTGTATTCAATTTCCCGTAGGGCTGAAGTTCCTCATTAGTAACGGAGCTGAGAAATTATTACGTTTATTTTTTACTCATAAAAAACATTTGTCTTATAAGAGAAAACCAATATTTTTACGAGTTAAATATTAGTGATTCTTTAATATGATGGATAACTAAAATAACGCAATATTTTGACTTATCATCGTATGAAACTGAGCCATCGATATTTATAATACATGTATGTACCTACATAGGCACAAGTACATGCATGACAGTGAAAAAAGCTTTGTGTATGTGCTATGTACAGATTGTACAGTCCATTCAAATCTTTAACAAACTTTGTTTATATGTGCGTGACAACTTTTTCAAATAAATTATTCCAGTTTCAACAACATTTTGAGTATCTACAAATTTATGTAGACTGGTTGTTTGAATATAGGCATAATGGTGATTGCTAAGCCCAGTGTGTAGTGTTAACTGAAACCAGACAATGACATGTCATAACACCGAGACCAATTGCATGGTAGGCAAATGCGCTGACCGCTACACCATGAGGCTGACCAGCCAATAATTCTTGTATTTCATTTACGATATATTTTATATGTCCTTCGTCTCCGTTAAGATATCGGCCTCATCGGTTAATCTGTTACCCTCGTCTCGACCGTCTTGGCCTAGTCTTGAATTCAATTTATAAATTGTATCGTTTTGGGTACGGGTATTTTAATAAATTATTTATAAGCGACCTTCGTCTGGGCGGATGATGAATACAATTATTTTTTGTGAAATAGATCCTGTACCCTGGGCAAGTCTTTTGGACTCGTCGGGTACTCTAAGATAAAAATCCTGAAAAAACAAAATTGAGTGGATATACGTACATAGTACGTCAGCATTGTAGTGCTGTGGTTGGGGGGTTCACTTAACATGCTTAAGGTCTTCGGCTCTTTTCCTGGCAGGGTGACAATAAAATGTTTGTTTGAAAAATAACAACAAAGATCGAGAACATTTTAGAGATGAAAATGTGAAAGTCTAGGCATTTATAGGGCTAATGACCTGTCATTGGCTGGTTTAAGTGACCAATTTACAAACTTTTTTTAATATTTTTTTTATATGGGAGTTGCTTCTTTATTTACCTTGCTTATAATATGCAAGGTTTATATATAAAAAGGTGGATTTTTCTGCAATTAAATTTCTTTTAATTTATTTAAACTGTTTGGATCAGGAGGGATATACTAATGTGGACCAATCGGAAACTTCTCAGCATTTGCTCATGTGGAGAGGAAACCACTTAAAACTCTTCAGGAGAAGCCGGCCTGTTGGCAGTAGTCAACAGGCCTTCCGTTCCACTAGAGGAGTGTTCGGCATTTGCTTCCCTACTTTGGTTTATTTTACCAAATGCCTGCACTATATTGACCATGTATGATACTACCTCTCGTGTGAGTTTTTTATTACCTATCACCGATGAGATGTTGTGTAGATCCTCACCCAGGCTTCTGCATCGTGCCCCCAGCTGTTGCCTTTGATTGACCAATTTACATACTGTGTAATATTCACTATTCTGCCTATCTTTAAACATACATCTTTCATCGATTCTTCCATATGTTGGTTTTAGTGAAGTAAAGGAGCATAACCTTTACTGTCGAGAAGAGTATTCATCTGACTGAATTATATCGAAATCACATACTATGCCTAGACTTCTTTCTTTCTTTGTTGCAATTCGTAAATCTTAATAACTCCCTAGGGGGCACAATCCAGTCTTTTTTCTACAAACATTTGGACACACTCAAAATATTTGTATTCAAGGTGGCTCTGTACACTGCCATGTTTTCCTGTTCCTGGACTGGCACTTGAAGCGTAAGACTTATCACATTATTTGCTGTGTAATGTATGGCTCTTCTGCAATGTTTATTTGCGAATCCAGGAAGCGTCGTTTGTCAGAGCGAGCAAATTTTACTTTTGGCAATTTTGTCTTGTTTCTATGAACTACAGCTTGCTCACCATCTGAGGAAGTGAATCTCCTTGGCGGTGCCCACGTACAAGGAGAAATTGCCCGTTGCTGAAGCTCTCTGTTATCTCGTAGCCGTGCCATCTTTGTGCTTCTGAGAACAGCAATTTGATCGCGGTCTGTTTCACTGTCTCTCACTGCTTTTAGTTTTGCTTGCTTGCCAATTTCATTTTGAGTATCATTTGATATCCATCGCGGATGCATGCTCCTTTTTACTCCTAAAATCATCTTTGTGGACTACAAATTGAGGTTTCGTGATTCTCTCACTGACTCTCAATGTAGTCCATGGAAGTTGAAGAGTTGTACACCATTTGCATTTCCTATGCTTGCCCGCAGGTGGCTGTTAAAACATTGTATACTGGCGGAAGTTTTCAAGTTATCGACGTCGATGGGCTTTGGTATATTATGTTGAGCCATGCGGCGAAGCTTAAGGCGGATTTTTTCAACAAGCCGCCCGTTTATGCCATATAAATCAGCTCCGCAATAAGCTCTAACTTCAAACGTTCAAATTTGCGATTCTGTGCGTCCATTTGGTGGCTCCTAAAATACTTGTGAATATCTTTGTGAGGAAAGGTAGTAGGTACCGCCAATGACAAGCTCATTTAGAGTAGCCAATTCTATGAGTTTTACACTACTTTCATAAGTACCACTCAAGCGAAATGCCGATTATTTAACTCTTGTATAATTCCAGTACTCCTATATGGGTGCAAAACCTGGCACCTTACCAAAACTCAAAATACCAAACTCCTGAGTTTTGAGAGTAAGTGCTTGAGAACAATATTAGGTAAACGGTAGTTCGATTTCATAACTAACATTGAAGTCCGAGAACGGATGCAACGGCCTCTTAGAAGATGCGGCGGTGAACCTGGCTCAGGAGAGCCTTGGCCCAAGTTAATTTGTTTGACACTTGCGGGCTCCCGCTATCCTGGAAGGCCGTTGATGACTATATTTCGGCTTTATTTGGTGGAATAAAGGGAAGCGGGATTGACGTTGGAGGAGGCGAGAGTGCTGACTGGTGATAGGGTCTGCTGGAGGCGTTTGGTGGTGTCCACATGCTCTACTTAGTAGTTGATGTAAAAAAAAAGAAATAGGAATAATCAAATAGATCCAGATATGCTGCAATTGGAATACCATGCAGTGCTCTATGCACCTCTGGGTGCGAATAGAAGAACGATGATGATGATGATGATGCGCAACAACTTCTTGCAATACTTACAGTCTAATAATTTATTGATGTGTAGAAGTATAATAAATTACTGTCATTACTGCTTTTGTCATTTTACGGTGCGATTAGTGGAACGAAATAAATATCTGTTATTAGTTTATGACAGTACCGTACCTCGATAGTTTCAAAACGTATGAATATTCACCCCTCCTAAGTTTCCATACAAGGTAGTCTTTCCATATAGGTTTGTTAATAATGATTTTACCATAATGTACAAAATTGTAGTAAGTAGTGTTTATTATTTTTCATCATATTTTTTTTGAATTTTACGTATTTAAAGAACGCATTATTTTCATACATAAAAATGAAGATACACTAAAAAAATTGAAGAAGGTGTAATAATTCAACAAAACAAACACTTTCAACCAATGTATTTATTTCGATGTTGTACAAAAAAAAGAGGCGGCTAATAATTCCTTAAGTATACAATTTATTATATCCCTTCTACAGTAGTAATAATAAAAAGTTATTAATTAAGACTGGTGACATCTAGCTACCTATATGGATGTTTGTTTTTTGATCACTTAAACTAAACTGAAAAGTCACTAACCTTATCATTAAAACCTGAAGTGTTGTCCCTATCTTAAAATATTTTTTTCCATAGATGTTTAAAGTAAATTTTATTAAATCCTATTATGGTTAAATCCAGGAATACGGAAAATGTTTATAAAAATCCTTATTCGTAAGTTAAATAATTGAGTCTCCGTTTGATTATTTTTTAAAGCTCTTTTGACTCATAAGCTCATCGATTAATATCATAAAACTTTTATGGTGAAGGTTTCATGCTTTTTTCAACCTGTTCATGTGTTTATGTTGCCATTATTTAAGAATCAGAATCCATTTATTACTGAAAACGGAAAGCTTTTATGACAATAATCCCTGAATTCTTTTTTGAATAACACTTCCAAAAACAATATTTCGAGTTTGTACAAATTTTAGTTGAAAAGAACTGGATTCAACTCCCTGGGGAGCTGTTAAGATTAACATATTACAACAGAGATTTTAGACAGGTCAAAAGCTCTGTAGATGCCTAGACTTCTATATTATCTTCTCTAAAATGTTTTTCATCACTGTTGTCATATGTTAGCTTCCATAAACATTTGCATTGTTGGTTCTAAATTAAACTTGATCAATACCCGAATTTACCAGAAAAATAGGCTTCAATTTACTTTCTCAGTGACGTATTCATATATTAAGAGAATAGCCGGTGAATACGTATTCAAACTTTGTTTTTCTTTCACTCTCTTCAAAATTAATTAAACTTTGTTTTTCCTTCACTCTCTTCAAAATTAATTAAACTTTGTTTTTCTTTCACTCTCTTTAAAATTAATTATTATATTTGTATACCGTACGTCCGAAGACGGCAGATAGGACTAGGCGCTTTTTTTGGTTTTTGGATAATCCTAGAAATAAATTATTAAAAAAGCAAAATGATAGAAACACGCCGATGGTAAATATCTCAAGTGTGCAAATCACTGCTTTAGTGTCATGATCCAGTGAGAAAATACGGGAATACGTTAGCGAGAAGAAAATGCGGACCGCATTTTCTCCTCGCTAACGTATTTATATTTAAATTAGAAAAATAATGTTACCACTGAATTTTACAGTTTAGATTCATTGGGATGATGACAAAATTGTAATTTTTATTCTACATTAAAAAATATATATTTCTATCTTAATTGACTATCGGTATTTATAAGAACCTTTCAGGAATTTATTTGTAAAAAAAGCTTACGGCACTAGTAAAACCGTCGAGCCTCCGAATTATTCAATATTTTTTTTGATCTTTTTATCAATGAAACTATGATCCAATATCAAACAGTTTAATAATATATATGTTTTGTATTTATTTGCTTAGAAATCTTAAATAGAGTTACGTTTTAAGAGTGCTGATTATTGTGTTTTTTTTTTAGTTGATATTTGTTATTATGATCTAATGAAATAAAATTGAAGACTATCACTATTATCATGCCAATTTTCACAAGGATCGGAAAAGATGGAACACCAGACACATGTATATCGGCTTACAATTTTAATTCCACCCTCTTGTTATGCACGCCCTTCAACTGTGTCAACATTTTTTTTTCTACAAGAGGCTCAATTATAATGGTGAATTACAACACAGAACACCCAGGCGTATTTGACAAAAATAAAATGGTGATTTTAGTTTATCTGTTCATACTTAGTCTTTCTTGACCATTTTCCTTCTATTCACTCTGGCCTTATATTTCATTCTTTCATTATCTGTACGTTCCACGTGAGCAAAGCATTTTACTTCTCACAGGATTGCACTCTCCTCGGATTTTTCCATTTGCAACCCTGTCAGAAATCAATATCCCACACATCTAACTATTTTATTCTCTACAAGTTTTCCGCAAACCAAATCAATAAAATATAATGAAACCTATGAATATAAAATAAAGTAGACTGAAGATTTGCGCCTATTATTTATGCAAGACAATAATTTGTTGGCTTTTCTACACAATGTAGTAACAGCAATACTAAAGAAAAAAACTATAATTTATATTACGTACCTACGTAATTCAGCGGTCATCAAACGAGTTTCGTAGGTCTTCAATAACATTTTATTCGATCAAATAAATTAATTGTTTTGTAAACCTATTCTCATACATACAATTATTCGTCAACAAATATTTCAACGAATTAATGATTAAGGAATTGATAAAGATTAATTGAAGAAAACTGTTTTTAACAGAAATGATGAAGGAAATACGAATTCTAGCCATTGCATTGCCTAGTGAAAGTAGAAACAACTTCGGTCTAAATTAGGGATGTAAAATTACCAAAACGCCTGATAAAATACCGATACATACGGTAATTTATATAAATGACGGTAATTTTGCCGAAGAACATGGAGACTTTTTTCTTTTTCAATTTATATTATCTAACCTAAACACATATGTACATAGATATGTGTTTAGGTTAGATTACAGTCGGCAATTTTAATATTAATATGCACAATTGTAATGACTAACAAAAAGCTAACACATGTTATATATGTAAATGAAATGAAACAAACTGTCCAAAAAGCTACAAGAGTAACATAAACGTCAAAAACATTAAAAGATCAGTAGCTCAATCATAAATAACTATCGACGTGCTAATAAGCGACGTGATAACAATTTCTCACCATGGTAGTTTATCGTATTCTCGATCACAATGCAACATCCGTGAACACCTAATATTAAATGTCAAAATAATTACGTTTGGTGACATATATTCCTGCTGCGCAATTTGAATGTCACCGGTGTAAATATGGAAAATATTCCATATTTATTTATTATTTATTATGCTATTTATTGCATTTAGCCGGCGCGGCGGTTGGCCAAGAAAAATGTCAAGAAAAGAAGTCCCCATAATAATTGTAATTTAATTTTTACTTTTTTGTATTATATACTCCTTACTTTTTAACAAATGCAATATATTGTATTATTTTTTATAGTAAACGTAATTTTTTGCCAGTAAACTGTATTTTTTACTAGGATAACAAAAAATAAACCGACACCAGCATTGACCTAGAGATTACACACGTTATGACTGCGATAATTTAAGTATGTTCATTGTGATCGCTCAAATGCTTAGCATGTTTTTAAGCACGTCAATACTTATTAGTGATTGAGCTACTGGTCATAACAAAATTATTTTAATTTAAAGTAAATCTACTAACCTCTTCAAAAATTACGGATTATTTAATTTATTTTTTCTAAACATGTTCAATTACAGGTTGCCGATGAAGATGCTTTAAATTTGATTTTACTTTATATTATAATACATTACATTGTAATTGGGGACCTGGAGGGTCGCCATGTTTTTTACACGTAAAGGGGTCGCGTGTTCATAAAGGTTGAAAAACACTGATTTAAAGTATGTAGAAATCAATATGAAGAAAAGAAACTAAACCATGAACTGTAAAATGTAAGTGGAATGAATCAACCGAGTTAGAATTATTTTATTTATTTAACTTTTTGTTCATAATGTTATTTTTACATTAGCGGGCTTTTTGCCAGATGGCAATTTCTTCCGACTAACCATTAAACCACAGAATTACATTTAAGGTAGAAAAAATATCAAAAATGTAAGATATTCTCTTAAAAACACTTTACAAATAAAACGATCAAAATTCCACATATTTAATACTAAAAGGTACAATAATTTATTTAAAACATACCGTTTTGAAATGAACAAATTATTTAAAATCGCGAAAACAACTAAAAAAAATGACAACAGGAATACTTTCACATCACAAAGAAAAAACAATCGGTTGAATTAAAAAGCGAAAAAAAAACTTCACAACTAAGATTGAAGCTTAAAGGGTTAAACCCAAAGAAACAGTTTAATCTTTGCTAAAAAAATAAGAAAACCAAAATAACTTAAAACTTACAATTTCGCCACAGAATAGAGGGATCCAATAAATTTAACAAATATTTTATAAGAAGAGTGGAAGAGATAAATTAGAGTGTATAAGACATCAATCTGTTTCAAGAAGTTTTTTTTAAACTTGTTTTCGAAGACTGGAAAGAGGAAACCCTAAATCCACACAAATATATATGCAAAAATAATAGTAAGGAAAATAAAAGAAGAAAAAAAGCAAAATAATATTATTAGTACAGCTCACACATTTGACTACTGTGTAGACATTAGGTCGGGTAACAAGCTACTGTCGTAGGCACCTTTACATCAGTAAGTTCCCGGTGGCCCAATATCCGCACAAATGCCAAATATATATGACATATATTCATCGAGACACTGTGTGGATACAAATACAAAACATGAAACGCAAAAATAATTTTATATAAACAAGTCTACTGCTTTGGTGGGGTGACCATATCAAGACAGTTTTTTTACAATTAATTTTAATTGCTCAAGATTTTTATCTACTACGTGGCAAATGGTATATTTTTATATATTCTTGGAGCAAGGTATACTTAACTCCTTTGACCAAATGATGTTTTCATTTTAGGTGCCATGTATATTTGTTTTGTTTTAACACCATTATTATTGACTCACACAGTAACTCATGTCGCAGAATATTATTTTTATCAGACCAAGAAACTTTATAAAACTAACTGTAATACAAATTCAATCGTTAAAATTTTATTTTTTTTTCAAAATTGATATACAAAGGTAAAGCCGATGTTAAATCATTTACAAATACTTACATGTTGACAAATAATATTTTTAAATACCGTGTTATTTGTGTTTAAAATTATTAATTATTGAAAAACACAGAATTTCGCAATAAAAAACAAAGTCAACTTAAACGTGATTATAATACTAGAGAAAAAGTAAAAATCAGATTTCCATTTTTGAAAAAAAGGTGTAGTCACAAATGTCAATTTAATATGAGGTAATAAAAAAATATTATGATATGGGAAAAAAATATTTATAAAGAAAAATAAACCAAATTAGAACTTAAAGTTAAGACATATGTGTTTAGCAATTTATAAATTAGTAATATAAAATAATTAATGTTATTATTAAGCCCTATTTCAAGATTTAAAACAAAATAAAAATAATTTTGTATTTCTTCATTTCAGAACAACAGTATCTGGCGGCCGATAGTGCTAACCCTTCAACAGGGAAAACATTTGTGCCCTGTAAAGTGTGTGGAGACAAAGCTTCCGGATATCACTACGGTGTTACGTCGTGTGAGGGTTGTAAGGTACGTCATTCGTAATTTCTATTTAAATTTTTATGCTCTATAAAAAAACAGTAAGAATGTTTTTTTGTAAAACGCGCGAGTAATAAGTTGCGGAGCAATAGTCTAAAATAGTGACTCAAAAATTTTTAATTCATTGCAACAGAGAGAAAAAAAAAATTGATAGGAAATATGGAAGTTTATGCTTTTACAGGGTTTATGGCCTGTCATTGGCTGGTTTAAGTGGCCATATTATTCTCTACTGGCCATATCCATATTTCTCTCTCAAAAATACTTTCCCTCGCTGTTGAAACAAATTTAGATCTAAATATCTCCCCAGGGAGGAAATATAGCCTGTCTTTTGGACATACTCAAATATTGTTATTAAACTAACTGGTATAAGAAGAGGTATGAAAATTGAAAAATTGTTTTTAAGCGTTGCCTAGTAGGTGAATTGGTTCAGCCGGATGAATCTCATCCACGTTATAAAGGTTTTAGCTCTTTTACTTCACAAAGTCAACAGATAGAAGAGCTGAGGAAATATGGATGTTTAAACATAGGCAGAATGATGAATGTTACACAGTGTGTAAAGTGGTGACTTAAACCAGCCAATGACATGCCATAATCCCTAAAAATGGCCAAGACTTCCAAATTGCTCTCTCAATAATGTTTTTTCTGTGAGTTGCAACAAATTTAGATCTTAATTAATAAAATAATAATATCTTTAATATCTGATATTTGTTTATGTTATCTTCGGTGAAATGTTATTATTTATTGTTTTATTATTTATACGTTATATTTCTGGATTATTATTGTTTTGCATCACATGTTATTGTAATTTGATTGGTTTTACAGAGAATTTTTATTATCTTGTTAATTATTATGACTTAACACGGGCACAGCCTAAAAAGCCTTAATAAGTTCATAAATATGTGAACGAGTGTAATTTTAAATGAATAAACAAAATACTCCTTAGGGAGTAAATCCAGCCTGTCTACAAACATTTGAACATACTTATATAATTGTTGACACAAAAGTTGTCGTCCTGACGCGCGCATGTGTTTGCCAAACTAAAAAAATAAATAATTTTAATTAGGCCTTATCTAAAATTCAAAACAACATGATAAGTCATAGGCAATTGGTTGCAAGGTAAATTAATATACTTGGCCACTTAGTAATACGTGTACAAGCTTATTTGGTGTAACATTTAATCAGATAATGCAAACCGGAGAATACATTAGAACAATTTGATGTGAATTTTCTGTGATTTATAAATATTTTTTACAATATGTATTTGGCTAAGCAATAAACTGTATTTTCATGAATAAGTCATATATTTCCTGCCCTGAAAACCTGTGATTCAGTTGCCGGCAGTATCAACCTTGATTTGAATGCTTAACTGAATCGGACGGGTAAGACAGATACTTACTTAAGCACGTTGAAATTTACTTATTTACCTAAGAGGAAGTAAGCTGTAAAAACAAACTTCATTCTCCTTCAACTCTAGCAAAGCACCTTTACAATCTTATGATCAGGGAAGGGAATAGCAAATGCTTATGACCGGTCATTGACAGATTTAAACTATTTGTGTATATATTTACATATATTTATACATATATTTTATACAGGCGCCGTGGCGCAGTTGGTTAGACGGCCACTCTGAAACTGGCGTCGCGGGTTCGATTCTCGCCAGCTACAAGAAGAAAATTCGAAAAATATTTTTTTTTCAATTGGTCTGGGTGTTGTAATATTTTTTCATTGCCTCCTTCCATATCCTCTCTATTTCACCTGCCTCAAAATAGAGGCTTAGCGGGTTATTCTTTTTTTTTAAATATATTATATACATATGTTACATTAGGGTGTCCCATATTTTTAACACGATTATTGTTTATTGTTTATTGCATAGGGCCCATTTTTTATGTATTGCTTTAAAACACTTGCTCAGCAAATTTTATTGCATTTGAAATACAGTAACCCGTGCAGATTTGTATCGAAACATGTTCATTCAAGTTACTCTACAGAACAATAGCGCGGATGGCACGCACTCACTTTGTCGTATTTCAAATCCAATTAGTCGGAATATCAACACAGTTTATTTAATTTGAATAAAATTGGGTTGAATTACGAAGACCTGACTAAGAATATACTAAAAAAAGTATATTCTTAGTCAGGGATGTAAACCACCAAATAACAGATGCAAAATTACCATCAAAACAAAAAGGTCTCAGGGTGTTGTTTTTTAATATTCATGAAGTTAAATTGAATGTCCCTTCCAAATTGTGATAAGAAATTTGTTGATCTGTATCACATGTGGCGGGAACTTCAAAACAATAGTATAAAAACCAAGAAATTCACAAACGGCGGGTGGAAATTTTTTAATGGATTTGGATAACCTATTTTATAACGCACACGTCGATGCAATCGAAAGAATAAATACAGAAGAAGATAAACTGTTCTTGCGAAATGAAGGACGTCCGGACTACTTGGTTGACGTAGACAAGAAATTAGTTGAGATAGAAGAAAGGTCTCGGAATCGCAAAATGGAGGAAGAAAAAAAAACCAACTCCATCCATTTTATCATGTAATTTTCTACCGCAACAAGAATTCGAAAATAGTTTTGGCAAAGACCCTTTGTCGAAGACATCAAACGCTGCTGTAGTGACTGGCGTCAGGAAAAAGAGGGAGAAAAGATTTTGTTTCACCAACACTGATTGCGGCTTCAGAAAGATGCCAGCTGAGCATTAGTGACTCCGTCTATATTCTTCACGCCGCCTGCTAGGTCTCAGTGTACACAAATGTCCAATAAATAAATCGTCCACTCAAAGAACCTCGTCACCGAGAACGCATACGATGTTTGATCGGAGACACTTTTCATATATAGCTCCAAGAGTGTTCAACGTCTTGGATGAACATATTAAGTTCTCCAAAACAACGTCTATATTTAAGATGAAGATCCATAACTGGATTGTATCGAGGGGTAGAGACCACTGTATGAGATTGCTTCGGGAATAAATGCATAACATCGCTGCTGTTTTCATTATTATCCATATACGTATATCGTATATGTGTATGTCATCACTGCCATACGTATTATCATATAACTTTTGATTCCATTTTCGACATGTATTATACATTTTTATTATTTTTATTTTTCTATTATTATTTTGTACATTTTTATATTATTATTTTGAATATGGTTTTTATTATTTTGCATATTGTTTTGATTACCTGTATATTATTTTAATATGTAAATAAATATTTTTGATTTATATATCGAAGAGTGCCGACTTAACACGGAATTTTCTAACAAGTCGGGACATAAAAATCATATAATTGTGTCCATGTGAAATTGTGTATTTTGTGCATTAAATAAATAAAAAAGGATTCGATCTAAAATGAGAAAGGAAAGAACAGAAGATATAAAGACGGATTTTCAAATCATGAGCCTGATATGTTACCTGAATTAGACCAACTTCTTGCTGTCTCAAAACTGGATAGTTCTTCTGGCAAGGATCAAGCCAAGGCTGTTGTAAACGCACTTCATGATTGAAACCTCGGTGACCAGGTGTAAATACTGTGCTGTAACACCACAACCTCTAATACTGGCCACATTAAGAGAGCATGCGCTCTGTTAGAACAAAAGTTGCAAAGAGAGCTATTATTGTTTTCTTATGGCCACCATGTTTATGCACTCCTCTTAAAAAGTGTGTTTGAAGCAAAAATACCTCAAGTTACTAAAATTCCTGATATTCCGCTCTTAATAAAATTAAGAGATAATTGGTTTTGATTCTACTAGCATTCAAACTTGCCCCAAATTTATAAAACAACATATCAGTGACGGAGAAATCGACCAATTAGTAGCGTTTTATAAGCATGAACTACAAAAGTCCATTTTGAGAGATAACTACCACGAACTGATCGAGCTATCTATAATGTTTTGGGTAGTGATAGAGATAAAAACCTGCAAATACGACCTCCTGGTGCTATACACTAAGCCCGGTGGATGGCAAGCGCTATTTACGCTTTGAAAATATGTCTGTTGCGGTCTCAATTTAAAATGAGCGCAAAACAAAAACAAGCACTGAGATATTTGCTTATTTATGGCAACTGTTTGTGTGAAATTCTGGTAAGAGTGCAGTTTGGCAGTTAAAGCATCTCATCAAGATGTACTTTTTTTTTTAATTTTGAAGGGTTACGAGAAACTTGATGCAGTTATTTCTCAAGTAGCGTTGAACCTGTTTTTCCAACACTTATGGTATTTGTCAGAGGAAATAGCAATATTGTCAATCTTTGATGATTCGGTGGAAGATAAAACCATGAAGCGAATTGTGGCTAAATTAGAGAGAGAAGTTCCTGCCTTTTACAAAAGAAATTTAATCCACCTAAAGAAGAAATATCGAGATCTTTATACGGTACATTTAAAATCATCTGTTATTTTAATATATTATTCCATTTATGTATTAACTGTGATGTGACTGCGATTGTTTTTAATGTTTCAAATAAAATTTTGGATGAATTTTAATCAATCTCAAGCAATTTATTTTCAAGATTGAAGATTAAAAGCACCTTCCTTCAAGATAGCGTCTCGTGACGGAAAGAAAATGTTGTTTTTATGGAAGCAAAAAGAAAGGTGAACTATATTAAAGCAGTGAACGATTCTGCAAAAAGAGCTGTAAAGCTAATGCAAGATTTTCGTGTCAAAATAACGACCAAGTAAAAACAGAAGCAGTACCTTTAACGCTGCGTTCAGGAACACAGAAAACTGTATCCTGACTGAAAAAAGAAGACGCTAATTTCTCCATTATTCATAGATGTTTTTGTTTATTTTGACAACAATTTTAACTGCCATCATACCTAGAAGAGGTTAATTTATCTTATTTTGAAAAACTTTGGGGCTCGTCGGCACGGGTTAGATTCATCGTGCAGGGATGATATTTCGTATCTGAATAGGCCATGTTAGTTATAAAAAAGATAGGGGGTATGCGTTTTCAATTTTTTTTTTTTTAAATTTGGTCTAATACGCGACATACATTTGATATTCTGACTGACTTTAGAACTAAAACATTTTTTTTAAAGTTGCGTCTCTTTAAAACCATCTGTCGTTTCACTGGCGTTTTAAAGGTCATTTGTTGTTTTTTTTTGTAAAATAATTATATTTGCTTTCCTCATAATTCAATCGTTTCTATTATACATTAATTTAAAACTACAACAACAATTTGTCACACCTTTTCCCTAAGGGGTAGGCAGAAATAATAGAATGCTGTGTCACTCTGTCTTTGCATACATACCTTGCTCTTGACTAAATTCATACATCTTCTCATGCACGCGCGCCATTTTTTTTTATTTTTCACATGTCCATCTTCAAGTATTGGTTGAATTTGATCATGTCATGTCGTTTTCGATCTTCTTTGTTTTCTGTATCCGCCAGCATTTGCATCGTGAAATTTTTTTGCCGTCCATTTACTCTACATGTCCAAACTGACGCAGAACTTCTATCTTGATTTCGTCGATAATGCTTATCTCAGCCTTACACAATGCGCTGATCCCGATATTTGTGTCCCTTTCGTACATAGTTTTACCACACATTCGCCTGAGAGATCATGTTTCGACAGTATTCAGCATACTTTCTTTTAACAGTACACATTTGTGTTATATTTGTTGCACAAAAATCCATAGTTAAAATAATACTCAGAGTGCCGATACAGACATCTACTGAAGAAATATTCCACAAATCACAACTTATGACACCAAAACAATTATACGCTGAAACAATACTCACTTATAGATTCAAAAACTACTCTTACTTAAATGAAATACATAACCCCCACAAAACATCACATACAAATAATATAATCCCTA
The DNA here is from genome assembly GCF_059751315.1 of Micrasema longulum. Taxonomy (NCBI): domain Eukaryota; kingdom Metazoa; phylum Arthropoda; class Insecta; order Trichoptera; family Brachycentridae; genus Micrasema; species Micrasema longulum. The sequence continues at coordinate 29,276 of NW_028279768.1, forward strand.
GATCCTCAACACATAGACAACTTAATCAAATACAAACTAAAACCATTTTCGGACAAAGGGATTTTGAGTATTATTCAATTAAAATCTATAACCTACTTCCACTATCTATTAAAACAATTAGTAACGAGAAATGTTGAAAAAGGCTATAAAAAATGGATAGTGGAGCTAGGTAGAAGTAAAATGGATTGTCTCATTCGCCCATACCAATATTGAATCAACTGCTCCACAAGTGTATAGCTTATGTTAGGTTTTTGTTATTTTCATTGTATGTTTTGTAATATAAATAATATAGATGTACATAAATACCTTGTTTTTAAAACTGTCTGAATATTTGTTAATTATCTTCGTTTTTTTAAGTTAGTCTTCTTTGTTTATTCTCAAATGTAATTAAAAAAAAGTGTATTGTTAAGTGTCCTCGGCACGGGAAACCCCAGTGAGGTCACATTATTTTTATTATTAATTATAGTTTGTAAGCAAAAAATATGAATAAATAAATAAATATATGAAATAAAATAATAACTTATCATAATATGTCTTCTGTATTAGGTAAATTCATGAAAGGATTAAAAACCCGGTATACTCGTATTAACTTACCACTCAAAATTAAGATATAGCTCAATTTTTGTTTTCAAATCAGATCCATATACAAAAATAGTACTTTTATATTTAAACAAAATACGAATATACATGAGGAATAAGAATCAACATCAATATCTATAACACATAGAATTAAGAATAGTTAAGAAGGAGCGTAGAATCATATTTGAATACATCGGACTGTGTCCAATAATTCCCCCACTATGCCTCACTTTTACCGCGCGCATTCGTGATGCCGCTGCGTAATGTTGCACAATGGAAAAAAATAATAATTTTAACACAAATGTAAGGTAAAAAAAAACCCGGAAATATTGATTGACACAACAGAGTAGATAAGTAAATGGTCATTTAATAAGAGTAATTGAACCAATGAACCTTAAACTTAAAATATACAATTTTTTTTTTTTACATAAAACGGATATTTTTATATCATGTTAAATAATATTTGATGTTTTAAAGATAATGTCGGTCAAATGTACACGATAGAGTTGTTTTATCCGAGATCCAATTTCCATTAGTTCTCTCATCAGATAAGCAAAGTAGGGTAAATAAATTTACTACCCTGGCAACACTAACGAAATGTTCATTTTGTTTCTTCGACAATCTGACAGATGGAAAAATAATTCAATTTTTAAGTAATGCATTTGTTACATACACATTCATTTGCTAATAACACATGAAATGTGATTGCATCCTGTTTCTTTAAGATGCTAGCAGTATTTCTACACACGGCATAGTTGAATTCAAATCAGGAGTTGCATACTGAGCGACGTCTACAAAGAAACTAATGGGTCAAAACGTAAACCTACTCATTTATGAGTAATTTAGTCGCCTTCTGTTTGATGTGCGTATGCAGTTTTTGGACTATTCTTATGGGTTAACGCCATGAAATAATTTTTTTTTGCCTTTGGAAAAACGAAATTATTACTGCGAATATTACTTAGCTGTGTGTAAATATTATGACTTTATATATTAAAACGAACCTAATCAAACTCTCTTATCATGACTGCTTTAAGGTAAGATTATTTATTTATTGCTCTTATTGTTGCAAACTCTTTGGTTTGTGTTGTAAGTAAAAAATATCACTTGTCCTGCCTTACTTCGTGTAAGGCTGCATCACCTGGAATTTCACTGTTTTCGTCAATCACTAGCTTTCGCCTGTGAACATTCAACAGCACTTAGGCAATGTATTCTATCAGCTCCCGTACACTTAAACCAGACTTCTATTTAAATTAAAGCTATTCCTGAAATGTTATTCCTTTAATGATATTCCAGTAATAGTATTCCTGTAATGGTATTCCTGTAATGGTATTCTTGTAATACCCACTATTCGCGCTTGATTTTCGAAGATTAATGAAATATATTGTAATCGTCCAAAAATATATTTCGCACAATACTTTTTTTTTCGCACAAGTTTATAAAGTGTTTACATTTCATATAAAGTTTTCAATTGTTCGTGAAGCAAAACTTAAAAAAAAAAATCTAAATTAAATTAAATAATAAAATAAAAATAAATATGTTGTAAGTAAATATCCGTGCGTGTTGTCCAATAAATATTTTTTTTCTATTATACATACATTGATGAAGTAATGAAAAGTAAAACAAACTACAATTTTAATTGAGCGTTTATTTCATATCTTTCATGTAAATTGGTAGGAATTGTTTAATCTACCAAAGAAATAAAAATCTTAAATTCTAAGATTTTAATTATCTTTTTTTCTACAAAATAATAAGATTATTCGTGAAAATTAAACAAAAAACAATAAAATAATTTTTACGTATTTTAATTTCGACCAAAAAACCATCTGCGTCCTTAAAAATTCATCGTTTTTGTTAAAAGCATCTAATAAAATTCACGTTTATTGTACAAGTACCTATTTATTTTTGGTTGAATGACCTTTTCTAGAAAATTATATATCTAAATAAAAAATGAACGATAGAAGTAGCAGGAAAACTTTGACGTTCCTATCATATATTTTGTTTATTGGCCAATGTAACTTTTTTAAACAGTCAATGTGTAAAATGAATTAAAGAATAAGTCGCATTTAAAAACACAGATATTTAAAACAACAATAAAATGTTAAAAATATTATAGATACAAAAGTTAGTTTAAATTTATATTAATATAAATTTGTTCAAACTTGAAATGAATCAACAATGTTTTAAGAATGTCCAAATGCTTGCAGTGTGTAAAGTGGCCACTTAAATCAGAAAATGACAGGTCATAAGCCCTTTAAATGCCTAGACTTCCATATTTCCTTCTCAACAATGTTTTTCCTTTCTGTTGTAAGAAATAAAATTGAAATGAATCGTTTGTTTTTAAAATAGTATTCACATTGGACTATTATACCCGTATGCAGAGACAAAACTTAAGGTGAGGAAAGTACATTCTAATCTCAAATGCGGAGAATAACCCGAAAATGAAAACAATTTTTAATACCCGTATGCAGAGACAAAACTTAAGGTGAGGAAAGTACATTCTAATTTCAAATGCAGAGAATAACCCGAAGGTGAAGACAATAGAATGTACTTTCCTCACCTTAAGTTTTGTCTCTGCATACGGGTATTAAATTTCAAGATTCCAAAAAATACACAGGAAAGGTGAACTGGCTAAACTTAGATTTTGAACTTAAGACTGGCGTCTGCGACGATTTCGAAATGAATAACCTACCTATGTACTTTAACTGATTTAAAATTGACTGATATCACTTTCAACCATTTAAAAATAATTTAAAAAAACACATAAACGCCCGGAGGGCTTTTACAAGCATAGTACGTAGATAAAATATATAAAGTAAGAAATAAAATAAAGCATTTATTACATTCAAATAGATATTCTAACGTATAAGTAGTAAAAAAACATATTTTTAAAATACTCATATATACGTATATTAAGAATATTCCTTTTTTTTAATGTTATTGAAAATTTTGTTTTTTTTTACAACATACATAAGAGGTAAAACAGAGTATTAATACAAATAAAGAATAATTACATAGCAATGAAATGAAATACATATTAACAGTTAAAATAATAAACAAAATTAAAATATTCCTTATTATTAAAGGGCAACAAAATATATCATAGAAAAATAGAGTTTATATCTTTAGTTTGAATCCAGGATAGTGCGTGTTTTTTAAAAGAAGAAAAAAATATTAAATGATCTATGATATTAATAGTCTAAAAATAAATTATTGTGTCTGTCGTATGCGGGCCGGCCTATTTTACACGTATCGCGCCAATTCACTCTGTCCGGTAACATTAGGGTGGTTGGATACTTATTTATTATTTTCTTTTTAGTTTTATTTATTTGGTTTCTACTCGTGGGTGAAAATTTTGCTAAAAGAAATCGAGTGGAGATTAGTCGGCCTCATGGTGTGCCGTTTTGTATGTTTACCTGCCTTTTGATAAATAAAATTATTTTTAAAAAAAATAATGCATCCACCCAATGTTATTTAATATTGCCAAGATATGTTAAACAATCGACTAAATAAGCGGATAGAAATTCAACCCCTATTCTTTGAGTAAATATACTCATTTTCATTTGATTTTTTTTGTTGTTTAAAGCTCATTCGGTATAGCACCGTCTAAACTCCGTGTATGAGGGAGAAAGAGGTTTAAATTTCACGCTTACAACTCATATGAAATTCATTTAAAACATATTGAAAAAATTACAAAATTTGAGTAATATAGATTATTTTTCTTTAATTTGTAACTATACACAGTTAAAATGACACATTGTAAAATTTCAAACTTTCAATTTTATAACATTAAATAATGTTTCTCTGTTCAATGAATTACGCTATCTACGAAAATAAATGTTTGTCAATTTCGATTTGAGGTTATAAATTCTCCGGCTGTTCTCTCTGCGCTCTCGAATATTTAGCCATATAAATATTTTAAGGGGTAAGTAGTTTCTTTTTTCTGTTTGTATATGTTCATTTATGAATTCTCTTGAATGTATTATTTACATTACACGTTTTCAATCGTTTTTTTTTTTTATTTACACAAATATTTATATTCTGGGGGACCCCCTCGAACCTTTGATCTGTGAGTCCGCGACAGTAGTAAGTTAACGTTATGCATTTCGAAAAAAAAAATATTCTCAGTAATGTAAACAATAATACGCCTTTTTACTGTTTTTATTTTTATGGATAACTTATACAGCGCCATTTTTGTAATATAATTTACCATCTATATTTTCAATAGGTTATTTATTCGTATACTAAGTGTCCTAAATAATTTTTCTGACCTTAATTATTAGATTACCTTAAACCAAGCTTATACTAAGGAATAACCATACCCGGTATAACTTATTTACACCCGGTATAAAAAAACGTTACTTATAAGAACATTTACTTCCTAGAATATCTATAACATTTTATCGTATATTTATGAACAAGCTGCGTGCGTATTTGCAGTTATAAATATTAACACGTAAATCGTATTATTATTAACAAAACCATTTTAATTTATTGATGTTTTATTTGATTATTGTGGCGTTTTAAACTCTGAAATTATTATAAAAGAACAAGCTGAAAATAAAAATGTATTTTCTGTGCGTCATGAGACTTTTAAAAGATAATATTTAATGTAAATTAAAAAAGGCAATTTTTAGATATTATACCACTTACAAATTGATAAAATTGATAAAAAAATTATGAAACTGTTTAGACAATTGGATGAATGTAAATTTAAACATGTATTAAAGTATTTTTTTATGTACTGCAAAACAAAACAAGTATCATTGTTAAAATATCTGCTAAATAAAATTTATCCGAATGAAATGAAAATTAGATGATCATTTTTACACTCATAAACGATATTTTACTTTAAAATCTTTTGAAGAATAGCATGTTTTATAAATTGTTTAAATTTGAGATAAATATAATCCATTTTACATCGCGGGTTTATTCCAGCGCTTTACCACGTTGGCCCCAGGTATAAGCGTGGAATAAGTAATTATGGTCGCCATCACAGCTTTATACCCAGTATAACTTTATACGAGGTTTAATAATTTTTACTATACCATCCTTATTCTACTACTATGCTTAGACATAATTTTATACTTTATAATTTGGTCTTTTATCAGTTTTATTATTATGGATAATGTATAAAGCGCCATTTTCGTAATGTTATCCCTCAAGGGTGCTTACAAAGTGGTTCATAAAAATGTATTCTTTTTTATTATGGATTACTTAAACAGCGCATTTGAGATGCTAATTAGCCAAAGCCTTTCGAACAAATTCATTAAGGCCCGCACGGCTGATTATATAAGGCCCGATGGGCCGAATTAACTAGCATTTTATAGTCAGCGATAGCTGATTGTTATCATTTTAAATTACAGATTCTTCGCTGTTCAATGTTAGTCGCTTACAAACCGAACTTTTTGTGTAGATTTTGAATATATTATATCTGTAAATATTGTGCGGTTTCGTTAGCATGATTCTCTTGTCATGAGTGACAAATTCTTCTTTGTCGCAATTAGATTGCACTGAACATGAAATTGTGAGGCCCAAATAGGCAATATTTTAAGGTGCTCAAGATCCTAACCAACTGAGGCCCAAAGCCAATCAACTGAGGCCCGTAGAGCCGTATAACGAGGCCCGGAGTGCTGAATTAGTCTCTAGCATTGAAAGGTCAGCGACAGCCGACTATTGCCTGCTAGTATACATAAATATTATAAAACATTTGAATAAATCAATATATTCCGTGAGAAAAACCTTTTTTTTTAAGATGCGCTATTAAAATATTAAAAAAATTCTTAAGTGTTGCTATAAACACACAGTTATAAGCGAGTAGAAAAGAAAATTACCAACATGCTTTAAATTGCTTAAAAACATACATCTGTTTAAAAAAAACTGTACAAAACTTTTACTAGATTTAAGTATATACTATAAGAAATAATTAACAATAGCAAAATAAATGTTAAACATAACAAACAATATCAAAAGATAAAACTATTGCATATAAATAAGAATGGGTATTACAGACTTTTGTAAAAATTAGGTTAAAGCAAAGATTTGGTGTTTTACATAATATACTATAATAATATCAAACTTGTTTTCATAATTATAATAATATTATTTATTTGTTTAATTACATACACTTTACAAATTAACAGCTCAATACGAGTTCGTAATATGTAGATGTAATTCGAGTAATATCTTTTTACGACTCAGGAGAACGTCATTTGTTAAGTGCATAATATTAAGTGCAGTTATTCTAAAAATTATTATCATGTTATGCACAGTAGAGCTAGTAGGTATACTTTATTTTAAGTACACGTTTGCCCAAGGAAAGAGACAAAAAATTGATCTGTGAATATTCCAGGTTTATTAACAAATAAATAGATATAATATTTTTTATTATTTTTTATTTTAATACAGTACTTTATCTTGTTTTTTTATTCAGTTATATTTTAGAAGTATTAAATATTTGTGTATTTACGTACAAAATACGCGAGATAAAAGTGTTTTCAACGGCCGCGAGAGCGTTGGGAATATCACCCCTGGGCCGCATAAGTACCGCGACGGAACTCATATTAAAAATAAATGCGAATTGTCTACTTACCTAACATTAAATTAATAATACAATTTGTTTTGTTTAAAAAAAACATGGCTAAAAGATTTTTGAAATTTGTAGTTCTTACGCCAACGAAAATTAGGCACTTTTAAATTGGCAGTTTGTGAAAAACGGAAATTTCGTATGCAATATTTTATGTTTGTATCTTTTACTCGATAAGCCAGTATCGAAATATATATTTGTTATTGTTTTAACATAGTCTATTTTATCATCTATAAATAAAGTCCTGATAATGCTCAATTATTAGTGTTTACTTACACGCGGTTATGTGTGGGTAAATTTACTTGTATTTCATAAAATACATTTAAGTTACCTTTAAAATCGAGCAGATCTTGACTGACCGACCTCAGAAATAACTTTTAATAAGGGACGTTTGAGCAAATATGAATTGCGAGTTTATGAATTACCTTCTCATAATGTTGAGCTTTTCCATTGTCCGTCCTTGAGATTACAATGCCATTAACCTGAATGCGAGTGTTGTAAAAGCGGTGCCAAAACATCAATGGTGGATGTTCAGAGTGCGGTCAATTATGGGAGGAAACTCGCACCACATTACTCTTTGGTTTTATGTATGTACATACGAGTATATTATTTTATGACAATGACAGAACATGAACACATCAAGGCATCAAACCGAACTAATTGTATGAAAATAAACCTATTGTTTCAAACAATTTTTTTATTCCAAAGGGTGTTTTTAATATCACTTTTTTTTCCCATTTTTTTAAGTAATAAAGGTCTATGAAATACCGTCTGGTAAAAAAAATCATTTTGTTACTTATTAGTAGCATAAAAAATATTTTTATATTTGTAATTTTGAATTCCCGCAAAAACGGTCATTCCTTGGCCACGCCCCTAATACGCCACGATTCATGTTTATTTGTTTCTGACCATTCAAATTTATTTAGAACATTGTCACGAATCTTGACGTCGCAACTACCAAGGCCAAAAATGTCGCGTTTTTCTAGTGACGTATTAAAAAAAAAAAAGAAGCTGTATGAAAACATTTCTCCACAATATCCATATTGATTTTGAAAATACGATTAATGATTCTAAATCCATTTCATATATTTTTATCGGTATTTGTAGTATGTATGTAAGTCAGGTATACCAACTACATACGTATTGTACTCGTGTGTAATAGGTAATAGCCGATAGGTTAATTTAATGAATTTTGTATTTATTTTTTATTGTGTTGATGGTGAATTGGTGAAATCATATATAAATTTTGAAAATAAAGGTTTATAAATAAAATGTTTTATTAAGACGAAACGCGTCTTAAAGCTTTTTTTTATGCAACATGAATCCTTTTAAAATATCTGTCAATCTCTATAAAATCGCTACTAAATGAAATTCAAAAAAATAATTTACTACAATATTTGAGTTTGTCCAAATGTTCATAGACAAAGGACTGGATTTCACCTCCTCGGGGGTCATTAAGATGAACAAATTATAACAGGGACAGGTCATAAACCCTGATAATGCCTTGACTTCCATATTCCCTTATTTAAGGTGTTCTCCATCCCTGTTGTAATTTGTTAATTAACAACATTTTATTAGTTAGAACAGAAAGCTGTTTATGTGAATTTGATTTTTCATGATTTATATAAACCTAACATTGGTTTTTTATTTGATTTCAGGGGTTTTTTCGTCGGAGTATACAGAAACAAATAGAGTACAGGTGTTTGCGAGATGGAAAGTGTTTGGTGATTCGTTTGAATCGAAACAGATGCCAATATTGTAGGTTCAAGAAATGCTTAGCTGTTGGAATGAGCCGTGATTGTAAGTAAAACTTTTTATTATAAATCTGTATTCTTAGTTTATTTTGTATTTTTTTAAATAACGCATTCCAACGTAGGTACAAACACAGGCGCGGTCGCGGCGGGGCGGGGGGTTCTTGCCCCTCCTTGCGGCTCATTTAGTCAATCGAATCGAAAATTATTTGTCAATAATATCGATAGTATTCGCCAGTGGAGCTAAACTTTGGTACGGCCAAATGCACCAAATGTCAAACTGAAACATATAGAACTAGGTGCACTAGTTAAAGAAACCCAATTGTTCTACCTATCGAAAACGGGCACTACTTATCTCACTTGCACAGCCCTGCACAACGTGCACTATCGAATAATCCATGCATGGTAAAAGCTTGGTTACAATCAACAATGATATAAAATCGCCTTTTCGTTCTCTCTGATGAGTGCGCATAAAATAAGGGTTCTGGAAGCTAAAAATAAATTTGAGAAATATTTAACAGCAAGTGCTAGAATAAGATTTGCATAGGTTCAAATAGCATTGCAACTTATTACTTTCAGCGTTTTCATATGTTCAAATAAAACCATTTTTTTTACAAAAAACGTTATGCCCCCCGCCCCCTAGAGGAAATCCTGGCTACGCTGCACCACGCCCATTTTACGGCAAAATAATGCATCTCTAAAAAGCTCGAACTGAGATAATCCCATTTAAAATATTTTATGGTACTTAAATCAGAACTTTTCTATAGTTACACCGCGTTTCCAATTGGTTAGGAAGCCTTTGAAAAAAATCTTTAACACCATATGATACATCTTAGAGAGAATAATATTTTAGGCCGTATTACGATCATACTATGCATCTATAGAAGCATTGTTCGAGGCGATATAGATCATCACAGGGGCGCGCTCTTGGGTATAAGTGTGTTCCAAATAGGCAAGATGCATACAAAATAACATGTTTAATTCCCAGAAACGATTTGCCTGCCTTCGCACTAATGCGCAACGAAGAATAGTTCAGTTACGACAAATTAATTTACAATAATAATCATTATTAATATTATGGCACATTACCTATTATAACGCCGTTATTGTGCTAGTTTTCCAATTATTACAACGCTTTTTTATTAAAGTTATTCATTTATTGAAACGCCGTTTTGATGTTAGTGTCCCAATGTTTACAACAATGTTTTCCATTGATTAAAACGCCGTTTTTATGAGAGTTTTACAATTTTTATACCATCGCCCCGTTGTATGATAGTTTTTCAGTTAGTATGAAGCTGTTTTCGTGATATTTTTCAATAATTATGACACTGTTTTTATGATACTTTTTCTTACATATTCCGAACTATAGGAAAAATATGTAATATTCTTAGCTAAATTTTCTTAACAATAGTATTTCCACAAATGTACGAATAAGATTATTTCAATGTAGCCAAATTTATTGATTAAATAATTTAATTAGGAAGGTACCTAACTATAATTTTACCATTTGAGTGATCTTAGGAATTGACACTTCAAAAATATCTAAAGTGTTTTCATTTTAAATATTTTTTTTATTTGTAGCCACAGATTTAAAAAAAATTGGCATGGAAATATTTTTTCTAATTGCAATATTGAGATATTAGTTTCCATTAAGTAATGAAAGTTGTTGGGTTGAAGACGATTGTGTATGTTTTATGTTGTAGTTTGATAAAAAGTGAGGAAATCATACGATTTTGCCATTTTAAAACGAATTTTATTCTGAATTGCGCCATTTAAAAAATAAATTAAACTAATTTTAAATAAAAACGATCATTTTTCAAAAGGTTTAAATTTAAAACATGCCAAAAGTTTTACAAAAACAAAATATAATTCATCATTCGCTGATTGAAAGTAATGGAGAGAAAAGTCATTGTTTATTTATTAACACTTAAAAATCAAAAAAATATTCACTTTGGCGGGCTTATTGCTAAAACAATATATTTCACCCAACTAAAATACAAATTGGTCAAAATTTGTATTTTAAATTTGAAAAATGTAAAAATACATATTTAATTTCGAATAACAGCTGTTTTTTAGTGGGCAGTTAGAGCTTGTGCACATAAATTAAATAACAATATGGTTCAACATCATCATTCCCTTCCACACGTAATGGTGCATAAGGCTCTGCATTGGTACACCAATCGCAGCGTTTCTTGATCAGTCTATGCTTTAGGTACCAGTCCAGGGACTATGAAATATTCTAGTGTAAAAATACTCTTTTAAATAAATATTTCATGTCAAATGTGTCGGGAATCGAACCCTTGACCTCTGGCATGGTAGGCGAACGCGCTGACCATTACACCACGAGGCCGACAAACAATGTAGTTATACACATTATACTATACAATCAGAAATTTAAAATCAAAAGAATGAACAAAAACGGAGAAGCGTTTCAAGAAATGAAAATCTAACACCTGTCATTGACTGGCTTAAGTGATCACTTTATACACTGTTTAACATGTACCATAATGCCTTTGTTATATTTAAATATTTGTTGCAAAGTAAAAACATGTTTAAACCGTGCTCAAATATTATTCACCATCTTTTAAAAATATATCTCTATCCTGATCAAATGACTGAATCCAGTATTTGTCGACAAATATTTAGACACGCTCAAAATCTTGCTAGTAGTTACTACCTAAGAGATCCGATAAACTTCATTTTAAAGTGTATATCTTTGGTCAAAAAGATAATATAAGCAAAGTCGTTTTTTATCGACTATTCCGGGTACCTTTAAATAACTTAACGTCAAGATTTTTCCGGTGGATATTGTAATTCAATGTAACCTTGATCTTGAAACAGACAGCTGTTCTCCCGTGAAGAGGTCTCTCTTTTAGCGTTCAACTTTCTACTTTGCGGACAAAAAACGTTGAAACAATATATTTACCAAACTATTTTAACACGCCAATTTTTAATAAACCGATATTGCTGCCCGTCGGTGAAGCAAGTAAATATACTAATTTCGTTCGAGTTAGTAGGCACTCGAGAATATTTTATTAGAAAACATTCAGTCACTCACACATACAATATAGGTTTACTTAAGATTTTAATGGACTCTAGATACGTTAATTTAAATACTGGAAATTCCCTAACCATCTTACTTTATTTAAGTTAAACCCTTAACTAAAGTTTGACCTGGTCGAGTGATTATTAATAACTATCAAAATCAAAGGTAATGAATCATACTATATAAATAAAATAAAGAAAATCGGACTTACGATGTTACTTTTGATTTTTTATAATTAATAAAGAATATAGTTTTGTGTATAAAATATAACCAGACCCTAGACGAGTGTTTTTGACTCGATGGCTGCTTTCAGGTGAAAATCCTAAATCGAGTGGAGATAAGACCGCCTCGTAGTAAAGTGTTTGGGGCGTTCGCCTACCGTTCTTGAGGTCCTGGGTTCGATTCCTAGCAGGATGCACGTGAAGCGTTGATTTTAAACGTTGTTTGAACCGCAATATTTCATTGTTCCTGGATTAGCACCTGAAGCGTAAGACTGATCACCTTGCCCTCATGTAACAGATGATCGAAATACGCTACGTCTTATTTACCGATGCTGTACTCTATGAATTACTGGGTACGGAAAGAAAAATTGTGATGATGATAAAATAATTTAAATCAAATTTGACGGTGAGAATTTTTAACGTTGGAATATCTTTAATTTGTTTTTAATTTGATTAAATTTTAAAACATCATAAAAAACACTTGAGGCTTGGATAAGAATCATTGAAGTATGTACGAAAAATAAATGCCTTGTCGACCTCGTGGTGACATGATCAGCACGTTTGCCTACCAAGCAAGAGGTCTCGGTTTCGATTCCCGGACTGGTACCTGAAGCGTAAGACTGTTCATCTTATCTTCATGTAACAAAAAATGATCAAGATACGCTGCGGTCGGTGTACCAATGCAGTGCCCTATGCACCATTAGGCGCGGAAAGGGAATGATGATGATGATGTTTGCCGACCGGTCTGTCTGGGTGGTTACATTTTAAAACGAAGTAGTTGAACATTCTATACTGTAGGTCTATACCGACAAATTACCATGGGGGATAGCGATCATCCACTCGAGATTGATATTAAAGGGTCAATCCATTATTCATGAAAATTTGGGTATGTCGAGGGTCAGTGGAAGATGTTCCCAGAATGTTGACAGTTTAGGGTCGCCTTTAATGTCGTGCATTTGAATACTGAAGGTCAAAATTCAGCATTGTACCAACAAGCTACAAAAAGTGGCTTGGTGGGATTTTAGTTTTAGTAAAAATATAACAAGTGAATTTTTTTTTTAAATTGTAAAAATGTATAATTATGCTATTAAATAAATAAATAAAATACATGAATAGTTACATGTGTTGGAAAATTGACTAGTGAAACTTATTTATCTTAAAACTGCAGAAATACTACTTCGGTTCTTTTTCTTCTTCTTATCAGCCCGTTTCTCTCCACTGCTGGATATAGGCCTCTTCTAAATTTTTCCATATTTTTCTGTCTTGGGCATTCTGTTTTCATCCATGGCCCACGAGCTCGACGACGTCGCCAGTTCATCTCCTGTGCAGCCTCCCTACTTTTCTTTTACTTTCGTAGGGTCTCCAGTTTAGTACTCTGGGGGTCCACCTATCGACTTGTCTCGCCACACGACCCGCCCACTGCCACTTTTGTCTTCCCACTCTTTCTGCGATATCGGTCACCTTTGTACGGCGTCTTATCTCCTCATTCCTTATTCGGTCTCTCAGGGAGACGCCCAACATTTGTCTTTCCATAGACCGCTGAGTGCACTTAATTTTGTGACCACTTCTAGCAGTGAGTGACATGGTTTCAAGACCGTTTGTTGCCACCGGCAGAACACGAGAGTTATAAAATTTGGCCTTCAGATTATTTGAAATTTCCTTTTTTCTGAAAACGTGTTTCAGCTTTCCAAACGCAGCCCAACTTAACCCGTCTAGGCAGTTCCGCAGTTTGATTAAATTTTCCCAATTTGATTATGTGCCCAGGGTAAATGTACTCGTCAACAGCACCGATAGTTTTACTTCCGAAACATATGTTGCTAGGTGTTGGACTCAAAATCTTGGTTTTGTCCATATTAATTTCCAGACCGATCTTTCTAGAGGCTTCGTATAATTCTTTTACCATAACTTTCAGTTCACTTACTTCTTCACTTATTATTACTATTATCACTTCTGTCCACCTGGACTTATCTATCTTATTGTGATTTAATTTTTAGTTTTTTTACGTCTATATTTTTCGCATTATGCATAGCCCTTATTTTAAAGGTATTCTGTGACTTTCTAAAATGTCCACTAAAGACAAAATCACGAGATAAAAGTTTTTTTTTGTCAACACAGCAGTGGCGAATGGTAGTTTTATTTAAAGGTAAGCTATAAAAAAATTTCGTATATTTGTATCTACATATAAGGTACATAATATAATGCAAGTAATATATTTTTTATACAGTTGTTTCAGGGTTGCTGTGTTCGCGTTATCTAAAACTTTGTAAGTGAAAATTCTTGATGGAAGTTCATTGTAATTTACTATATAAATAAAAGACGAGTGATACTTTAATCCACAAATTTGGAATATCCAGTGACCGGTTATTACCGGACCAGTCTCAAAGATGTCGCGAAAGCGATGAAATATCACTCGTCTTTTATTTATTTAATAAATTACAACGAACTTCCATCAACAATTTTTACTTATAAAGTTTTAGATAAGCAAGTAATATATACTATAAATTGATATTTTTCTGTGGTTCTGTGTGATCAACAACTCTCATCCATGAAATCAACTCAAACGACGTAACTTCGTGATATTTTATATTATATAGATATATTATTCATTAATTTAATACATAACTCATTGAAAAATAAATTAAAAATAGCACTTCGAATTCAGTCGCTATTAAATATTCAATTGAAATGTCAACTGGCCGAATTGTTCTCGAAATTAAAAATAGCTTCGTCGAGCACCATATGTCCTGCAATATGATGCATGAAAGTAAATGGTATTATGTCAAAAGTACCATCTCAAAGAAAAAAAGCCCTTAAGAAATAATGTTTGAAATGCGGTTTTCCAAATCAAGAATCTTCAAATAATTTGTGTAATCTACAAGTTTAATCTAGGAGAAAAAACCCGCGTTAAGACATTTAAAATATAGTTTACTTATTTGTTTGAAAAAATAAGCTGGAATAATTGGCTAGTTTCTTGGCTCACCGCAGGCGCTGGGCGCGCTTTATTAATATTAATATTTATACTAGGATAAAGATACACACGGTGGAAATTATTAAAAATAAATAGTAATTATTTATTTCTTTTTCTGTAAATAAAATTACAGTAAAACATTATTATGGTTAGTCAAATATAGCAAGTAAGCTCCGCATAATCGCTTCTATACACGGTTCGCCCCTGCAACACAGTAGGTCAAAAGCGCCAATTACAGTGGTGAAATGTAGCTCAAAACGCTCAGGCTTGAGTAAAATAATATTTAATTAGCAGCGAGCACCTTCGGTAGCTTAACTGAACGTAGTTATGCAGTAAGCAGCTAGTCCACAATTTTGAAAAAATGATATATTGGTGTTATCGGGTGCAGTAAGAAGAATTCTATGTTTAGCAAAAACAATCAGGCCGCTTTTATACAAAAAACTGTAATAATCATCTTCTGAAAATAGTGTCAATCACAAAACAGCATTTCTAAATTTGTAGAAAACACCCACAGCACTGGAAAAATCTCACAGTACTTTAAAAATCGTTAAAAACAATCAAATACATAACAAGGTTCTGGTTTGTAATATTGAAAAAACTAATCCATTCAATGTTTATCATTTGTCAAAGTCAAAAACACTCCAACTGTTGTGTAGATTTGACTATTCACCCTTTTCACAAAGGTGCTGTTATCTTAGTTTTACTTTTCTATGGCTGGCTGCTTTCTGCATAACTACGTTCAATTCTCTCGATTGAACGCGAACAAAAGGAGATGTTGAAAATTCTCACTTTCGTCTACTTGACCTTCCAATTTTAAGGCTTGTATTGGTAAAAAAATATGTATGTAACGTGAAAACCAACACAACATTTTGTAGAGTAGAAATTTTTTTTTCCAATGACTTATAAACTTTTACCATTTTGTTTTACTTTTTGTGCTCATTTTTAAATTTGGATAAAAAGGGACACAATTAAAACTTATATCCAATACTTTCCTTTCTCGTAAAAACATTCGTATTTTCTAGAGATGTTTTTTACAATCTGATTAATTAAGTCCCTTTGCGTAATTTAGTTTCACTATATTTAACTTAGGTACCCACATTTTTTTGTAATTGAAACGTGTATGTTTTTGTAATATTATAATCAACACATAACAATATTAAGAGTTATTTCAAATCTTTGTAGACAACTCGTGAATTTTGCCAAATACCTAGGGAGTTTTCAAGATCAATAAATATTACAACAGAGATGGAGTACATTTTTGAGAAAGGAATATAAAATTGTAAGCACGGCTTATGAGCTGTCATTTATATGTTTAAGTGATCACAGTGTATTGTAACATTTACCATTCTGCCTATGTTTTATATCCAAATTTATTCATTTTTACTATCTGTTGATTTTGCGATTTACAATACTTTTATTGATGTAAATGCGATGCATCCGAATTATTACGCAGGGATCTGAAAAAGCGTTATGTTAATGTATTACTTTTTAAACGATTTGAATCAACCAAAAATACCGCTGAAGTATCAAAAAAAACTATCATGATTTAAAGTAAAAATAGCAATAGTTTAAAATCAACCGCTTTTAATCCGTATAACGGATTTATTTCAGTAAAACAATTCCAGTAGGAAAAAAACATTTTTCGCGCTATTGAAGTATCACTGACGCGCGACGATAAGTAACTTCTATTTTAGGTCAGTTGTTTTGATTAACAAATATTTTGAGTATACAGTACTTGTATAAATCACTATTATACCTATGTTTGAAGATCCGGATTTAATTTATTCTTCCATCTGCATCCATTATTTTTTATTTTGATCGTGCTTTTTTCCAAGTTTCTTGCCTCACCGTACGTTGGTGATTTCATGGACACCTATTCACCGGCATTATAAAGTAAAAATATTATTTGACTGCTCCAAGGGAGACGGAAGTAATTCCTACCCTCATGCTCTTTCTCATAGGTTTAGGCAGAGGGGATAGAGCGCCAAGTGCGTCTATCTTGGCACGGAATCTTAAATTCTTCCACTTTTTACACCTACTTTCTTAGCCGTCCTCGACCTATGTTAATTTACTTTTGCTATGTTTACTATTTACTATATCTATACATTTTTTCTAGATTTATCAGTTTTTGCATACTTACGTGCCCTAAGAATAATCATTTGCCCAGTAACATACTAAAATCAAAGTAGTTAGCGCAAGAGTCTCACAGTGTGAAATACGAATACATTCAGATTAATTTTATTTTGCATTTGTTTTGAAAATGAGCCTTGTTATATTTTGTGTATTTATACATTAAAAAAATATTATGTATGTTACACATTCAAATTTATTAAATAATAATATATGAGTCTAAACATTTATCGACGGCATATTTCATTTCCGTATGTAAATTTTTTTTATGACTAATTTCAATTTGTGCGTGGTGTAACATCTATGAATCGTACTTTTTCAATTATTAACATCAATGAAAACAATCTAATATTATCTTTCACAAATCCATGACGCTAAGAAAATATAATTTATTCACAGATTATTCTTCCAGAAGAAATTGAAATAAAAAATTAAAACATTAATAAATAAATATCGTTATCGTTATCGCTTTTGATTGATTTGGATTTCATAAATTACGCTTGACATTTGTTCAATTCGTTTTGTTTCTTTACTAATACAAATACGAATAACGTATTAGTATTAATAACTGCACGTACACACGCAGCTTGTTTACATGGCGTAAAAAAATAAACGATGGAATAAGCTTAGTATAGGTTGTAAATGTTTTTATAAGTAAGCTTTTTCTTATCCCGGGTATAAATAGTTGCAACAGATATAGTAGTTATTCCTTGGTATGAGGAAATCTAATGAGTAAGACCCATTATGTATCACATAGAACATGTGGCGTTCGAAGTAGCCATTTTTGGCATTATTTAATTTAAAAGGGATCAGCCAGTGCTCAGTCAACACTGTCAATGTCAACAATGTCAACACATTTCAATCATAATGGAAATATCTGCTGAATGTCATTGTGGTATTTAAAAAAAAAATTGTACAAGTGCCATATTAAAATGGTGGGGAATGAAGCTACGTTTATCACGAAGTTAATAATAATTATAGTTTGAGTTGGTTTTCACAGAACTACATTAAAAGATTATATATATATATATAATTATGTAACCTTTATCTTTTAATTTATTTATTTTTTACTTAGGAAAAAAACAACGAAATTGTGAAAACTGACAAAATAAATTTTCCACGGTGGTGTGAGCTATTGATTAAGTACATAATCAATATCAAAATAAAAGCGGTTTTTACAATTAAGAAATGTTAGGCACTTAGAAGTTGCAAATTAAATAAAAATACAAATATTTATGTACAGTTAGAAAAATAAAGTAACTAGAAACAAGATAAATTTAAATTTAAAGAATAAGAAAAGAAAAGAAAAATATTGTTATGTATGTATGTTATGTACTTATATGTAGGTACAAATGAATGAACATTTCTCGTAGATTACCTGTAAGAACCACTGCCTTATAAGGCACACCAGATTTAATAATTATCTTGCTAGAATGCACTTTTATGAAACTTCTAGGTATAAGTTCTGCAGTGCAGATGGTGAAACACCTATGCACATTATATATAAATGTGATGCTTTATATCACAAAAGAAGCCGCATCCCCGGGGGACCACTGGTTAAACCTGAAGTTGTTAGAGCGCTCGCCTCTTACCTAGTATCCCGATACTTTAAAAAACTGGGATTGGAGGGGGAGATTTAGCATGATCAGAATACTTGCCCTTCACCCAGTAGCCAGGCTCTCCAAAGACTTGAGCTTGGAGGGCTAGAACTATTCACAAGCACCCGTCACAATAGATCTACTCAGGTTCCAGTGACGAGCTTAAATAACACTAACATTTTTTAACCCCTATATAATATGAGTAGGGTTGGCAACCCTACCGGGATTTTCCTGGAAATATGCTAGCATTTTTTTAAATTTCCCGTTTCCTGAAATGCAGCTTAAATATTCCGGGATCGATTTCTGCACGATGATAAATGCTTACTGTTTGTTGGGAGAAGTTCGTGAAGCTGTGGTGAGCGAAACAAATGGGGTAGATGTTAGGTAAAGTTGATCGTGGAAAATTATCTTTGTTTTAGTTGTATTTATTTATTAATTCCAATCGCAATTGCCGTGGCTAAGCTGGTGTTAAGCGTAATACATAAACTTATGTAATCGGCACCCAATGCAATTTATGTAAAATCAGAAATACCGCTGTGCACTTATATAAATTATACCTGTAAAGAATGATTGCAGCCAATCGGATTAAAAAATACAACTTATGGAAAGGGTACCTAGTTTTGACTTGGTTCCTAATAAATTACGTATTATGAAATGCATTCTCTATTATTTTGTTTTTAATAGACACATATTTAATATTATGTATTTTATTTACATCACGGATTTTTGCTCGGTTGCGTTATCGATCCTAACAACTAAGGGATATGACCCCACACCATGTTATGCCTTCGTTTTGTAAGTTTGTTCGTATCTTATACACATATCTGTCTTATGCTCTCGTTTCTGATACATACGAACGAACACTCGGTATTCTTTTATTCTTTAAGGTGGGGGTCAGTGTTATATACGCAAGCTCCTGACGTCCAAGCAGATCTATTGTGACGGGGAACTCTCTTCAACTCCCGTGTTTACTACTAAGTACAATAGCCGGCATTACATAAAGTACATCGGGCTTAAGAAAGAGACTGCCGGCGTAATCGGCAAATTGCATCTTTGTCATACATACATGATACTTGCATACAGATACCAAACAGGATCGACAGAGACGACGCTCTACAAAGTTGGCGGTCTCATTCTTAAGCCTGGTGTATTTTATTTACTGTTGGGTACCTTAGTAGAGTAGTAGTAAAACCAAAAATAAGCGAAATACGATTTTAATAGCGTTAGGGGGATTTCACACCGGTTGCGGTTGTACAAATCCACACGAGACGGTAATGTTTTATTATTTTTATGTGTTTAGTGGTTACTGGCTACCCTAAAAAATCCGGCATAAGGAAATCTGGTGCATATTATTCAGTCTCATGGTAAACTAGTTAGTACATTTGCCTGCCACTAAATATTTTTTTCAAAGTTAAAAATAATATAAGGTGGTTTGTCCGTTTTTTTCCAAATTTAAAAATTAACACCAAAAGCAATATAAAATGGTGAAGGTTATATGTCACCCGAAAGAAAAATATTGTGCCCTACAAAATATTATGTTTGCTCTGATGTTACAAATATCTGTCCACGGAAGTCACATTGAACGAAATGTTCAGAAAACATTTTTTTGTGATTATACGATCATTTAACATCATAATTATTTAACCAAATCAGATAATTAAAATCGATAATGAAATATCAATGTATTTTATTTTTATTTTTTATAAACTTTGATAATAATAGTACGCATTAAAATAGCTTGTCTGAGACTACTGGTGTTTTTTTTAATTAAAACAAAGTGGACTTCAGATTTTAATTTCAACTTAAAAAAGCAATTATATGACGAAAATGGACTTCGGCGTTTTATTCGCGTAGCTTATTGCGATAATGTCTGCATTTTTAATGTAAAGGTTGTCTAAGGTACAGAAACTATTTTATTGAATTATTAGCCTTCAAAATGAAATGCCAAGTAGATGAAAGTGAACATTTTCGACACCTCCTTCTGTTCGCGTTCAATCGAGGGAAGAAGCCAAAGCTGCTCGTAATATTTGCGCAGTGTGCGGTGAAGATTCTATGAATTATTGACTAATTTATTGTAAAATAATGAAGGAGATACATTATTGATAATTTTTTCTTGTCTGGTTTTCTTTGTTTGGAAAAATACGGACACATCATATGTTAACACCAATATAATAAAAATCAATCTACCTGAGGTAATTCTATGTACAGTGCCGTGTGGATTTGCACTATCCGGCTGAAATTGGTCTTAAAAAACATACAATGCCGTGTATTGTTCATCGCGTCAAAAACGTCAACATAACGAAGAACAACACACAGTATAAGCCGCAGAAAATAAAGCTTAAGTGTCCCAAGAGTAGAAAAATCGAAGAACTTAAATTTCATTGCATGTTTCATTCCCTCATTTTACAGCAGTGCGGTACGGTCGCGTACCGAAGCGGTCAAGGGATAGAGGTCCCGAGGAAGGACCTTCGCAGGAGTCACCAGGAGTGGAGGAGGCCGCAGAGCTGGCTCGAACTGTAGTGGCGGCACATCGAGCCCACTGCGCTCCTCTGAACACTGAGAGGCGTCCTGTACCACCAAATGAACTGCTACTGGTATAATATCAAATTTATTTATTTATGATACAAGTCTTAGTATCTTCATCGGTAACCTGTAGTTGAACATGTTTTTAAAAAAAACTTTATAGATAAAACTGAAGATAACTTTTGACTTCAAGAGTTCAGTTCAGTGCCGAAAATCGGCGTTTATTATTAGCGTAATATTATTATATTCTGTTAGCAAAACAGTGGAGGTAAGAAAATATACAAATAAGCTAAATTAAAATATAAGCAAACATATGAAGTACTGTCTAATCTCACTGGGGTAAATACCTGTTCCGAGGTAGACAGATTTAAAAATATATATATAAAATACAGCATATTTTTTATTGGAGATGTCTAAAGAAAATTAATACAAATTGAATAATATTTAAAAATACGATCTGTATGTAAAATCTTATTTTCTGTGTGAACATTTTTTTCTATAAAATATATTTTTAGGCGTGTTTAATTAATTAGTGTTCCGATTTCCGAAGATGATACTTCAAATTTTCATATTTTTTTTACAGTGAGGAAGTTCAGTAGATTGTTTTTATTTTTTTATCTGTTAATAGACTATTACTAATCCACTACTAACTAAGCCAATTTTTTTTTTTAATTTTTATATATCGTATTATCTATCAGCGCTATGAATTCTTAAAGTTTTGTATTTCTGAAATAACTCCGCGTGTAACGTCAGAGGTTCTCTTCCGCTTATTCTCGGTCAGTTCTGCCGATTGGTCTGTTTACGGTAAGCAAACCGGATATCTTTCACAGCTCTCTTTTCTTCGGTTGATTCATATGAACCAGTGACATTGTTCAAAGTAGTTCGTTTTTATTAAAATATTTATGATTATTTTTTTCGTACATTTTCAAGAAACTTTGCGGTACAATTTAATGCTCTTATTTTTACCGCGCGCAAGAAAATATTTTTAGTATCCAGTTTCCCGTAGGGCTGAAGTTCCTTATTTCATTTTCCTTGACCAGGCCCTCCATTACAATGCGATGTTAACAGCCATTTTACTGGAATAAAATTTATTATTATTATGGGAAATTGGGAAGAGTAGAAAGATATAGCGGTATTTTAAAAGTGTAAGGATACATTACGTTTCATTCGACATAAATTAATATTGTATACATTTTCCACAGGGAAGCTCATTTCTTTGTGTCGCATCATCTTCATCAGATGGGCTGGAAATGCAGCGCATATGGCTGTGCCAGCAGTTAGCCGCCAGAGTCACCCCGAGTGTTCAACGCGTAGTGGAGTTTGCCAAACGTGTTCCAGGGTTCGCTACGCTGAGCCAAGATGACCAACTGATACTCATCAAGGTATCACTCACAAGAGATGAAGCATTCTTCCCATCCGATCATTAGCTATCTTGTCAACCTCATTTTATCAAATCGACTGTTTCGAGGAAATAGGGCAGTAAATCAGATTAGGTTAAGTTAGATTACATAAATCATTGTGGAAATGCGATGTGAACCAGTCAATGACAGGTCATAAACCCCGTAAATGCCTAGATTTACACATTCCCAATAATTGCATCATGTCAGTTGTGATATTCGTCGCTTTAGATAAAATCCTAATATCATATCAGTGTACAAATTTTTTAACGTATTCAAAATATTGTCAACAAATAGTATTTAAAACTTGATTATTTCGTTTATTCATTTCATTAGATTATGAATTTTTAAATTTGTATATATGGGTTATTTAGGAACATTCTATATTGAACCGAAATTTCCAACATATTACCAACAATGCAATCAATTACACAACAACAATAAAATCTTTTTTTTTTATATATCTTTAAATTATACATAGAATAATTATGTATAATTGTTTTCTGTTTTAAAGTACCTAATCATCGAATAAATTCGGAAAATATACAATAAAAATAATATACACAAAGCAGTTTGGTGAAGGTACCGGTGGTGTATATACACACTCGAGTTTATTTGAGAATTAAACAAAAAAAATAGGCATTAAGTATCCAATCATCGAGTTTCAAAAATCAGTTAATTTTCAAATTCATTTATGTCCTTATATCGGAGAATATCGAAAAGTTCTAACTATTAGTGAGGTTTTCGCAAGATAACTGATTTACTGCAGTCTTCCTTGGAGCAGTTGAAATGTCAGCTATCTAAAAACTAGAAATAAATTATTGCAGATACCATTTCGAAAAAAAAAAAAAGAAAACTATTATGGAATGTGTTTTAAACAAGTAAAACGATAATGATAATTAATAATAATAATAGAACCCGTGGACTGCTAAGGAAAAAATCATGTGATCTCAAATTGGTCTCTCTAGCAAAATCAAACATTTGAATGGATTAAATTTGTTTTTAATAAGAATATTACAGTGGAACCTTTTTCGGCATTCATCTATTCTTGGGGGTCTTATGAATACGTAAAGAATTTTTCTAATAAAAAATAACTAAAATTCAATGAATCTATTTTTAACTCCCAAAAATGGCTCACAAATACTGTTTAAACTTTAAAAATTTTGTACTTAATAAATATTTATAGATAGATGTTAGAAATGGAAGAGGGGGGAGGTTAATGTTTTTTTAAAAAGTTGTTTTCAAATAAAACAACTATAAATTTGCCGCCATAATAAATTCTAATTCCATCAATTCCAATCACAGCATCATCATCAGCTTTCGGGAGTGACGACAAATATGGAAAGTACTAACAAATATGAGGGAAAAAATCTACGAATATAGATATAGAGGCTCCACCGTATGTATATATATAATATCTTACATTTGTTACTTGAATCAAATTCCATAGTAAAGTATCTAGGAAAAGGTATCTGTAATACGAGAAGTAAATTAAATAAAGTTTTCTTAAATACTTTAATTTCATCCCATACCGATTTTCTACAGCGCAATGAATGTTTTTTTGTTATATCTAAGAAAAATTGCATAAATAAAAGTTTACGTTTTTCTCGTTGCAAAAAATAAAACTTTTCAAAGTCAATAAGGAAAATTAATAAAAAGTACATTAAAAAATATCTAATTGATAATCCAGCTCACAAAATTGATTATAAACTGGTTTTAAAATGCATACATCAATGGGAGATGTCATAAACGTAAAAGGTTGTACTTAAATAAATAACATAGAAATGAGTTGAATCCATTTTATCGTAATTTTTGTCAGCACGCTTTACTCATCACTTATGTCTACATATATGCACTTTACAAAATAAGTTATTCTGTAATAGGTCCCTTATTGTTTGGAAAATACTTTATAACAAATGCGATCAATATGTTAAGCGAGCAAGTGTTGCAAAAGTTATAAGGTGTCGCATGTAGGTCAAAATATTTTACCCTCATTCGACAATATTGTGTACAATTTAGAAATAAATACCATATTTACTTTCAACATGCGTGTTGATATTATTACAAATATCAATTTACTGGGTAAGTAAGCATTTAACAAATCAAAATCATTTCAAACAATATTGAAAACAGTTTCAAGAAACTTTGAAGATTTTCACTATCATTCTGATACTGGTAGTGTTTTTTTCTGGATTACTATACCCTATGTCAGTAGCGCTTCTTGTCAACGTTTTGGACCGCAGTGTAAAGCTAGGGTTTCCTAGGACAGCGGTGCCCGTAGTTTAACGGCCGTAGTGAACGGTGATGCAGTGGACAGCAGTCGTAACGGTGACTAGAGTGTGGTTTCCTAGGAAAACGGTATTATTAACACCATTTAACACCGTTTACCTCGGAAACCACTCTCTAGTCGACGTTACGGCGGCTGTCCACTGCATCACCGTTCACTATGGCCGTTAAAATACGGGCACCGCTGTCCTAGGAAACCCTAGCTTAACATTCAACATTTCAACATCAGCCCGGATAATAAATGTTGCAATTATGTCTGAAATATTGGCAAGATGTATTCACTGAATCGATGAAACAAAATTCTAATTTGTAAAAAATTATAAAAATCTTTATCAAATACTGATACACATATAATATCCAATTGCAAGCTGCCATTGTTATTTAAAAACTTTTTGGATAAATACATGCATGGTTCTTTTAAGATTTTGGGGCAAAATTGCACTTATTTAACAATTTCAATAAAACATGCAGAATAAAAAAATAACATGAATGGTACAGAGTCGCTTATATTGCTTATAATGAAAAATGGGCTTCGTAAGTTTAGAATTATTTACGGGAAACTAAATCATTATTATTAACTTTTCTCATGTATTTATTTACTCACAAACATGATATTGCTAATTTTAAGTGTGTTTAATATGCGATGTACAATAGTTGCTTGTGGAATATGGTTTGTTGCAAATATGCTTGTGCGCAACTGTTTTTAAAAAATGCGTTTTTGTAATGCGATATTGACAACTCATACATTTTTACTATCACTTTATCAATATTTTTTCTCCTGTTTTGTGTATTTAATTTAAATACATATTTTTTTCCGAATATCGATTATGCACAAATAAAGTATTTTTTGTTCCCCACATTATTGAAAAAATCTTTCCCAGATGGGCTTCTTCGAAGTTTGGTTGTCAAATGCAGCTCGTCTGGCAACCGAATCTACACTAGCTTTTGATGACGGAATATATGTCACTCACCAACAACTGGAAATAATGTACGATGTAAGTACTGTGCAGTATGCATACTGTGTTTTTGTAATCCTTGCACTCGTTTCTTGTCTAAGAAGACATGTGTTTATTCATATCTACATACCTTACCAAATGCATAGGTATATTTTTACATACTTGTATAATTTAATTAAATTATATATATACACGGTTTTTCAGGGCCAGACCGCAAAACTTTAGAGTCATAGAAACATTCCTCGTGGTAAGCTTTAAAAAAAATCGTAAAATTTTTTTCCAAAAAGTCATCTAAAAAAAATAAAAAAATCTTAAAATGTAGTAAATCCTTAATTTCTCGGACAAGCAGTCCCTCCACAAACCCTTACCCCTCTCCTACCCAGCCGCTTCACTTGTCCGCGTCTGGTGCGTATCGCTTCATTAGTCAAATACGGTGTTATCTCCTTTTTTTGTTGAGGAGGGGTAGGAGTTTGTGAAAGGGATGCTAGTCCAAGAAATTAAAGATTTACTCCATTTCGAAGTTATAAAAAAAAACAAAAAAATTAAAAAATTACTTTTTGGAAAAAGTGTATTAGGATTTTTTTAAAGCTTACTGTGGGGAATGTTCCTCTGAAGTTTCGCGGTCTGGTCCTGAAAAACCTTGTTTATAAATATGTGTATACAAGCAAGGTTATATTTTATTAGCCTGTTCTTTCTATTAACTTACATATGATAAAATGTATAAATAAAATATATTTAAAAAAATATGAATTTGTCAACTGGTGTTACCCAATAATATATCGACGCTGGAAAAGAAAAAGCTACCAAGGGTAGCAACATGGTAACTTTCTCATCTTCTTTAATATTCAAAATGATAATTAAAAAATGACCAAACCATCCCTTTGGTAATATTTTAATTATGTACCTACTGTAACTATATTGATAGATAATAAATAATATCTAAGCATATCAATTTATCTAAGCTTTTGTTTTTTTAACTAGAGTGGAGTTAAATAATTACATATAAATAAATACAAATAATATTAAATATACATATAATAAATCAGGAAGCTAAGTAAATTATTAGGTAGAGTAGTTAAGTAGATTATAAGGCTGTTAATGAAACCATTGAATTTAATATGGATTCTATATTTCTGGTTCACTTAATTTCGATTAGTGAATTCTCAGATGATGTTTTTTTATTGAAGAAAATATTTACTGCATACGCCAGATAAATTCTAAAGGTTCAACTATGAGGGTTGGAATTCATCACTGTTTCTTTTAATAATTTCCATTTGTATCTTTTCAGTCAGCATTTGCTACATCTGTTCTTCGCTTCACATCAAACCTGAATGCGTTGTGTTTGAACGATACAGAACTGGGGCTGTTCTCTGCTGCCGTATTAAACACGGCTGATCGTCCAGGAGTGACTGATGTAAAGGCTGTTCAGCAAAATCAAGATAAGATTATAGACGCCTTGAAAATCCAGGTATAATATATATATAAATTACAGCTTATAAATAATTTATTATCTTCCATGGTGTGCACTCGGAACGGCTTCAAATTGATAAGTTTACTTCATAAACAATAAATAGCATTGCTGTTTTCCTTTTAGGAACACCAAGTACGTCTCTACATTGACATACATTACTAGCTTCTTTAATCTTTATCATAAACCATTCTATTATGTCTACTTTTTAGTCTAATTTTAATGATATATTATTTAGAATATTCATATAATTACATATTGGTGTAAACCAACTAAAATGTGTTTTATAGGCTTCTCAAAGCAACCCCGGGGGAGGAGCAGCTTTCGCAACCACTGCAACCGCTTTGCTGGGTGATCTCCGTGCTGTCGGTGCACGCCATGCCCTGCTGCTGGACTGGTTCCGCCTCAACTGGACGGTCCTTCGACTCCCGCCGCTCTTCGCTGAGATCTTCGACATTCCCAAATGCGAAGAAGACCTACAGTAACAATACCGCTGTGATAGAGTGCAATGTATTGTGACATTATGTGTGTTTCTGTGTAGCTTTAACGAGTCTTATAGCGAAGCTATTGCGTACTTTAATTTGTTTTTTATTACGTTAAGATATCTTTTAGCTACTTTATTTGTGTTTTTATTATCCCATTAAATATTTATTTTATCAAGGGCTGTCGAAATTCCAAACCTAGTAGAGACGTTTATTATATTAATTACATATACATTATGCTTAAAAATCACTAAACATCATTTAAAAACTCTTTTTGATTATACACGTCCACAATTTACCAAAATATTTACAAATTCCTAAAAATCTATAAAGTATATTTTAATAAATAAAGAAATCCCACACGAGGTTATGAAATTAAACAGCTTAGTAGGTGTTTTGTGCAAGGTGCTTTGCCAACTATAAGTTTTAGCATTTTAAGGCATTTATTTTGTAAAAGACAAAGTTGGCTTTATGTAGGTGTTTTTGTTAGTTTCCGGCGTCAGCCATCTTACTGTGTTGTGCATTACACATATCATTAAATATTATTCTGTCTATATCCAAAAAGTTATAAATGATAAACAATAAATTCTCAGCATTGGGGATCTTATCATTGTCTTTTCAAATCTAGCACATAGCGTAATAACTGTAGCCCCCCGACTTTCCTTTAGAGTACAAAGTAATATAATCCCACCAATTTTTTTTTTCTGGAATATTTTGCTCTTGATTTGAGTTGTGATTCGACAGGTAAATTTAGAGAGAATATTATATTACCTAGTTATATTTAGAAACCGAAAGTTTAAAAATATCTCATTAAGGAAACCCATAATGCATTTAAAAATTAAGCTATATATGTTAAATGAAAACCTACATGTTTACTGTAGTTCAATATATATATCATAAAAAAGTTACAATTGTTTTCCTCGCATCTCATAAATTTAAATGTCAAGGAAATAAAATTACATGTCTAACCTATTTTTGCTTATAAATATATATTATTATATAGATTCTATATAAATAAGAGAAATATAACTATGTATACCTTTCGTGATAAAAATATTTGGTGGCTATGCTGTACTAATGTTAATTATGGTACAATTCTTAAGATTTTTTCGAATATGTACTTAATGTTGCAAATTCATATATTTTATTATATGTATGTACTTAAGGCAAGTGTGTTTTGCTTGTTGGGTAAGAAGCCAATGCATTATAAAATAATATTTTCTGGCTTCATAATATTGATAACATATTATATCTATATAAAATTTGAGCTTATATAACTATAATATACATACATATGAGAATGAGAACAAATTACAAGGATTGCTTTGTCCCATAATGTTTAGGGACGCGGTAGATGATCTCGTTAAATGGTAAAATATTTCATGCATTTAGAAAATTATTAGATCCAAGAATTATAAGTTACGTCATCATATAAAGATACGAGGCTTAAAAATATGTCAATTTTAAAAAAAATTCATCGTTAATTATTTCCCAAAACTCATTAATTATTTTTTTTAAAATATAATTTAATTTATAAATATGCATAAAATATAAAATTTGAATATCGTGTCTTTTTTCGTGTATACACATGTGTTTTTGTATATACATTACATAAATATGTATATTTGAAATAATTTCACAACTTTAAATCTTCGTATTCACAAAAATTCCGTTTTTTTTTTGTTCAAAAATCTTGGTTTTAAATAACTCGTTCATACTCAAAATGAAAGTTTGTATTTTTTTTTTCAATATAGCTTTAGATTACTTGTATATTTATATTTAATGTCTAAGTTGAACTTGACTGACTTTACATGTTATGTGTTGTGTATTTCATATATAGTAATATTTGCAATACTATTTTTATTATAAGTTATCGCAGAATCAATCCAAATAATACGGTTTGCTACTGCTTTTAATAAAGCTATTAAAGCGATTTGAACTGTCAGAACAAATCGTAGTGCGAGATTTGTGAAAAGCAGAACTATCGAGACATTCCAAAATGTCCTTCACTGTGTATGGACTAAATAAGCAATAAATTATGTCCTCATATTTAGTGGGGACTATTGAGGGGAATATTTTCTCATAGTTTATTAAATCTATAAAGGTTAAGGAAAGTCATTAGGCTCCATGACAATCAAGAAAGCGCTTCAATATTGTTAGTGAATGTAATACAATTTTTGATAATACGGTTTGGTGAGAATAATGGTGATTTGTTAATAAATTATGAACATTTTGTTTTTTAAATCAATTATGTTGAAGATCCTTTGATAGATCTCTATTTTTTATAAACTAAAGTAAAGGGAATTTTAAAAAAATATGTATGGTATATACATAAATGTAGTATGGTCAAGTTATTACTTCTTTTGAAAACCTGTTATATTTATTATATTAGATCTGAATATTTTATTGTTGATTTATTTAAGAGCACATATTATTAGTTTTATTTCACACTAAAAGCATTTATTAAAAGTATCGAACATATTATATGAATTTAATTTACAAACTTTAGAAATTACGTGTTAACTAAAAGACTATAGGAACAATTTTATTGATGGAAAATTAAGTGTTTCTCATTAGCACATGTTGGCTTGAAGCACGATACTAATTCAAATAGAGTGATGTAGATTTAGATCCAACAATTTGTTGAGTTAATGTACTGTACTTTAATATAGCTATGCCTCTAGCATTAACGGTCAATATTATAAATCCCCTTATACAAAAATGGAGCTGCATCCATAATTATCATGTAATTGTCTTTACTTATTATACTTTCTATTTACTCCTTAATAACTTTCTAACAATTAGCCTCAGAGACGTAATACTAATACAACCTTCGGTTTGCATATTGGGCAAGCAGTGAGACGAATAAACGAACGCTCAGCACAGATGATTCGGGTGTCTGTGTATAAAGTTTGTCAAGATCAATCGATTTCAGTGATAAGAGAATATTAGACAATATTTCTATGTAGAGACCAAAAGTTGGAGCAATTATATGTAAGAGCTGCGAGAGAGCAAAAATATAGATTACGCATAGCGTCGTAAAGAGAAGATGGGCCACGCACAAGTACCCTTTTGTCTGGGGCTGAGCGAGCAAAATTGTTTTGAGAGTGTCACAAAGCAAACGCAAACCCTACTGCTGCTGTACCCAAACTGATGGGACACATCAAAAAGAATCAATTTAGTCTCAACAATGTGCTCACAAATTCAACAGCACAGCAAATCCACGATAGATTGTACATGCAGCATTCACATCAATGTTGATATTTATGAATTGTCTCTTACTTTTCATATTTCAGACCGATGTTAAACAAAATTGCCATCGAGTACTAGTCGAAATAAATATCATAAACCATTGAGTGTGCGCTTTTGTTAGAATATAATTTGGTATGCAGACAATGTCATTTTCATTTCGATTCTATATGCTAAAAATGACTCGCTGTCACATAAACCAATGACCTTACTCCCTAAACAGCCCCACCCAAAATGGATATTCTATAAATTGTTATTTTTAAAAATGGATATTCTATAAATGGCTATGCTAGAGGTTTAGATTATAATTTTTGTTGAATAGGACCCACTCACTCCTTATATCGATCTATGATATTATTATTTTATGAGATCCTCATATAAAATCTCTTTCCTTGACTGTTTGTTGAAAAATCCACGATTTTAATAATATGGTGTGTCGTAACAACAAATTATATTACATTAAGTAACTAAAAATGGGCCGATTTTTATTTCACTTGTTGGAAAATAAAATCAGATAGGTGTTTTTAAAAGTCATAGATACTTGTTTATGATATACATATAATTGATTCTTCTTTAGATCTTTAGTTTATTAAGATAAATTATGTACATGTGTGTGAAAACCCTAATAAGAATAAAGTAATGATATTCCTTCATTATCGTAACAATAATTGGTATTAATAATAATTGTCCTGTAGATGATGAGTCCATAAAACATTATATGTAAAATTTAATGAGGAATCTTTTTTATCGGCCCATTTCATAATAGATTCTCCATAGATAAGATTGTGTGTTACTTAAGTACATGTATATTGAAACTCTTAAAAACGTCTGTAATATTGAATAACCATAAATACATTTTGTAATATTAAACCCTCATTTTTATAATTCAGTAAAAATAAACAGAAATTACAATTTGTTCAAATTCCAAGCAATTTTACCCTCAAGCAGCGTTGCTAACTCAACCGATTTTGGGAGAATCTACCAATCTACGATCTAAATATCTTGAATAATTGCCCACTTGTGATGAGAAACTGTTTTGTTAATTTTGGCAGCGTGGCTCCTCACAAGTAACATTTAAGTAAATGTTTGTGAAACTGTTTCAACTAATAACAAATCTACCGATTTATTTTTCTAAATTTACGGATTTTAGGTTGCTCCTGCAACTCTGCTTGTAAGTTTCAAATAAAATAAAAAATTTGGTGGTCTCAGTGTTTTGATTATAAATTCAATTGCTTTTTACACTGAAATAATAAAAAATAAGTATCTTAAAATTCAAATTAACCTTCACATAATGATGGCAAATAAAATCACAAAAGATGAAAATAAACAAATATGTGTTAAAATATTGAATAAAGTGATATTTTATAATTATGAAAAATGTGTTTGGTCGGTAATTGTATTTATGGATAGACAATATATATAGACATACACCCTTTGATTGTTAACACTCAAATGAATAAAACTGTGCTAATTGTGAATGTGACTTTATTTTTGACCTGCTATTTGCCAGCAAAAGAATGACTAAAAAGATTTGCAATGCAAATGTTGAAGGATACAGAAAATGAGGAAGACATTGCATAACCAGATACAATAAAATACTTGAAGACGGACATGCCATGCGTGCATGAGAAGATGTTAAAATGTAGAGGAAGCGAGGTTTATATTATGTTAACATGGAGATTATCAAATTAAGGGCTATTGACAGGATGCCAAATATCATTGGGTGAATGCCAAAATCACAAATCAGCAACACACATTTTCGACACATTGAGGTCTCAAATTTACAACTAATACCAATTACAATATCTTAGCTACAGCCCTGTTGATAGGATTTTAACATTTTGAGATTTCAATCTTCGTTGTCGAAGTAATAATAAGTGATCATTATAACATGGGGTTCACGTTAAATGGAGGTTTAGCAATCCCGAAAACATAAATGAAATTGGCAAAAAACATTACAATATTTGGTTACTTGCACGTTTAGTTTGTTGTTATTCTGTTTTAGAAATTGCACTACCAAAAGCGGAAAGAGCAAAATAAGGTAGTTGGTATTTGACCAGGAGAAAATAAATACATAGGTACGAGTAGATAGAAAATACATTTACGTGGAAAGACTGGAAAGCCTGAAAAACATACAGTATATAATAAAACATTTTCAGAATCTGAATGAAATATGGAATTTTAGACATTTACGAGGCTTATGATCTGTAAACTTATAATATTGGAAATCAAACACTGATTTGAGTCTACTGAACACTTTATTTTATTTTTACAATTATAAAAATAAAAACTTCGTGACAATTGTTACAACTGTTGACAATTGTTGCCCTAATAAGGCGAAACAATTGTCATGAAGTTTTTATTTTTATATTTGTAAAAATAAAATAAAGCCTTCAGTAGACTCAAATCAGTGTTTGATTTCTAATATTATAAATTTAAATATGGAGTTCTACAAAATAAACACCAAATCAATCAATACTTATGATCTGTCATTGGATGGTTTAAGTGATCATTTTACACACTGTTTACAATTTTTCGTACAAACTTCCAGACAAACGCTTTCGTACAAACGCTCAGACTTCCATATGGAATAATAGAGAATATTCTCCATTTCTGTTTGGATGTATATATAAATCTAGAGGCCACATTTTATTAATTAAGGCGAATGTTTCGTAGTCGGGAGGTTACATTTGTCACCATGACATAATTCACATTTTCTATGACGTACCGTAATCTTCCTATTCCTCTACAAAGATCTGGAAATATTAAAAAAAAAAATTGACTTTAATTCATCTGAGAACATGACCCTACACTGATCGCCCAAATGACATTTGCAGCTCTCGAGATTCACTCCAGTCTATTTTTCTTCATTTTCTTGGTCAAGCAACACTTTTTAGCCATTCATAAAGCATTCAACTGCATTAAATTATTTCATCTTTGAAGTGTAGGATGTTTTCTGCAGTTAGCAGATACGTATATATATATGTATTTGCCACATTAAGAATGCAAGTATGAACAAAGAAAAATTAAAGAGCAACAGAAATAGATTTATTCTTTCACTATTTAGATTTTCAGATATTTATTTACACCAAAATATATTTTAACAAAGGTAAGTATATATATGTAATATAAAAAAGATGTGAACTGAAACTAAATGCAAAACTGAGTGTAAAGAGTATAATATTATCTTCAAGACAATAGTATGTATTATTTCCGTCCATGTAACAATTCTCCCCGTCAATGTACAAACATATATGTGCAAGAAGTTAAATAAATAAATGAGACATCTATTTTTGTTTTAAATCTCCCTATATGTTTATGATCATATCATTAATTGTAGTGCTTTCACACTTATAGATTACTCAGACAGGGTATAGTTTAAGCTTATAACCCCCCTATGGTTTTAGAAATAAACAACTCATATATGTATATGAGATAGTTTGTATAAATAACATTTATAAAAATAGAAAGCAAAAAATGTAAAAATAAAATTCGATTATCATTTCTAGATAAAAGAAGAGAAAGGGTAATAAACGGCATTTCGATTGATGGGTAATTGCCTTTCTTTCCTTTACTCTCCAACAGACTTTCGTCGTGATCAGATGTGACTTTACGTAGAATAATGCCACCGCATGTGATGAGAAAATGTTTTAATTACACTAACTGAAAGACAGTACAAATACATACACAACAGTCCCGTTTAACCGAATTCCCGGATCATCCAAATCATCAAAATACTTTTTGTAGTACCATATTCCATAGTGCTTCCATACAGTAAACGTCGGGGGCACATAGACTGTTCACAAGCATGCAGCCGGTTGCCGCGTGAGAACTTATAGCGTTGACTGTCCACTGATTCGGGCTCGCACCATGCTACTGCCGCTTTCCAAGGACACTAATCAGTTGTGTTTTGAGTTCTGTCTAATGTGGCTGACTCATGATAATTTTTGTACATAAGTATTTTTTATTTCCTCGATTTAGTTTTGTATTCCATCATGCAGGAATGTTTTTAGAAATTGTATATTTTTATTCTTTCTGTTCCGTACATTTTCACTATGTACATATTTTCCAGTTTAACGGAATTTTTGTTAATAAAAACTTCATCAGTCCCGACAAACTCGGTTGAACGGGACTGTTGTGCATATATCGTTTCATTCATAAATGCAATCAAATTTATGAAATAAGTATATAATTAGTCACTCTTTAAGTTCATTTTTCTCAATTTCTAGGTAGATAGACATAATAAACTGAGAGCTGCTAGCTAATGTCATGTCTATGGTAACGGTTTACAGACAAATAAAATATGATCTAAGGAAACATGTATATCTCCTTCTCACATTAATGTTTTCATGTACAAGGGGTCTGTTATAAAAGTAATGAGCATTTTCTGGGAAAAATAGAATTATTGGACCTGTACAAATGCTTAAAATTCTTCAAAATACTCTCCTCCTGCATCAATATACTTCCAGACACGTGTCTGCCACTAATGGCAAAGAATGGTGTATTTGTATGAATTTAATTTTCATCACATAAGGGGATTCTCATGTAAAGCCAATCGTTTTTCTTTTTTGTATTCCTGAAGTTGTGACTGTAACTCCAAAAAAATATTGTCAGGCACGTTATTTGTAATAGAGTCTTGCTGATCTTCATTCAGACTTAACGTGGATTCTAACATTTGTAATGATGAATTCATTATTGATTATGACGTAGGTTGGACACTTTGGCCATTAATACCAGCCAATGACAGGTCATAAGCCCTTGTAAATGCATAGACTTTCATATTCCTTTTTCAAAAATGTTTTTCCTTTACTGTTGCAACAAATTTAGATCTAAATAACTCCCTAGAGAAAATCCAGCCAGTCTGCAAACATTTGGACATACTCAAAACATTTTTGAATTAACTAACTAGTTATCGGTCGGTAAAAGAAGTATAAAAATTGGAAAATAGTTTTCAGGAGATTCCTAGTAGGTGAATTGGTTCAGCCGGATGAATCTCACCCACATGATAGCTCTTTTACTTCACAAAAGTCAACAGATGGAAGAGTTGAGAAAATTTGGATGTTTAAACATAGGCAGAATGTTGAATGTTACAGTGTGTAAAGTGGCCACTTAAACCAGACAATGACAGGTCATAAGCCCTGTAAATGCCTAGACTTCCTTATTCCCTTCTCAAAAATGTTTTCTCTCTCGGTTGCAACCAATTTAGATCTAAATAACTCCCTAGGGAGGAAATCCAGCCAGTCTGCAAACATTTGGACAAACTCAAAACATTGAACTTTGAACTATGTCTCAAGTTCTTGTGAATCAACCAATCGATTACAGCGTTTTTATGTGTTGTGATAGGTTTTCTGATTTAGTGTATCTTGGTTACATGGTTCTACTTTTAAGTGTCAGCACAACTCACCGATGAGACACTGGCAAAGTAATTTAAAAATTATAAAACATTAAAAAATCATAGCAATAATAATACAATCTTTTTTTTTTTAATTTGGCTTAGTTTGATAGTAAATTAACAAATATTTTTTTAAAAAAACGATCTTTCTCATTTGACATGAAAGGATTTAACAAATTAAACGAAATAATAATTTTAAGAATTTCCTTTATTTTAACACAAAAAGTGTCTTTTCACTAACTACATGAGTAATTGATATTGATTCTAGGAAACACTTGAATTTGATTAAAGAGAACATAATTTCATTACAATAATTTGATTAAAGAGAACATAATTTCATTACAATAATTTGATTAAAGAGAACATAATTTCATTACAATTATATACAATTATTATGTATTTAGATAAAAAGTTTGACTCTTAATAACAAGCATTGATTTTTATACTGTAAGCCATGATTATTGTTAACATTGTGGTACTAGGTAGCACCTACCAAAGTACTTACATATAATTATTTATGTTGAGGCACCCCATTGTGTAATGGCTTAGACGCTTGCCTTTACTGGGGTTCCGAGTTCGATTCTCGGTGAGATCACAATATTTAAATGTGTTTTTTTTCAAGCCTGGGTGTTCCGTACAGGAATTCACCAATTTAATTGGCCCTCTTTGCCTTTTGTGGTGCAAAAAAAAACTTAATTTAAAAAAATTCATTTGAAAAGTTGTAACTTGATTTAAAAAAAATATTTTGCAATAAATTTGCAAACACAACAAATTTAGATAGAAGAATCACAGTGATCGTTGTGGCTCTCTTCAGGTGAGGTGGAAGTGGATGATGTGTTCTTGAATCGTTTAGCCTTTATATCCATCATTGTTTGTTCAATGGAGCGATGATCACGTTTCAAGCGGCTGGGAACTGCAAAAGTAAATTTGAAATGCAATAATTATTTTAGAATTTTCAGGACATTATCTACAAATCATAGAAAAACTAAGCTAGTAAATTATGCCCAAGTATTTATCAGAGTCAGGGATGTAGAATTAACATACATAGAGATGACAAATAAGCGTATTTATCAAAAACAATTTTCATAATACCTTTCATTTAAGTGTTTATACACATATCTTAACCCTACGAATGCTAATCAGAAATGTAGTAGTAGATATTCCCATGCCAGACCTTTTCTGTCAATTTTATACCAATGTATTTTTACAAAAGCCTTCTTCTTCTTCACGTGTCATGTCGGGTCCCCCCGACATTGACGATCACTTGGGAGAAAGCTTCCCTATCCTGAGCAGTGCGTAACAGCTCCTCCACAGTTCTAATTCTGGTCCATGCTCGGATGTTTCGAAGCCAGGAAAGCTGTTTTATTCCAACCCCTCTACGTCCCTCGATCTTCCCCTTCATGACAAGCTAAAGTATAGCATATTTATCACCTCTCAACACATGGCCAAAATATGAAATCTTATGGAGCTTAACAGTGGTGAATAGTTCTCTATTAGTATTGGCTCTACGTAATACTTCATAGTTGGTTTTCATATAGGTCCAAGATATTCTTAACATTCTACGGTGGATCCACATTTCAAATGCTTCAAGGCGGTTTATTATAACTTTTAGAGTCTACGCCTTTACAACGTACAGTAAGACAGACTATATATAACATTTGACCATTCGTTGTCTCAGCTTAAGGTTTATAGTATCGTCACAAAGAAGATTTTTCATTTTGTTAAATCCTGTTCGGGCTGCTTCTATTCTGCATTTTATCTCAATGTCGGAGTCTAGATTTTCCGTGATGATACTGCCTGAGTACCTAAACTGTTTCACTCTCAATATTGATACCTTTGAGTTGGAGATTTACATTTAGATGACTCTCTCGGCTAAAAACCATAAGTTTAGTTTTGTTTCCATTAATATTTAAACCAAAACGTTCACGGACGGAGTTAATTTTATCAAGCAGTTCTTTAAGGTCTTGTATATTATCTGCAATTAGAACGGTGTCATCTGCATATCTAATATTATTGATAGCTACAACGTTTACCTTCACACCGAGTTTTGTACCAATCAGAGCTTCTTTGAAGACCAAGTCAGAGTACAGGTTAAACAAAGTAGGCGAGAGAACACAACCCTGTCGGACCCCTCGCTGAATGGGAATACCTTGTGAAGTATTTCCATTTTCCAATTTAATAATAGCACTCTGGTCCTAATACAGGTTTTTATTATTCTCACATCCTTTTCGTCTATACCGCAGCTTAGTAGCATTTTTATCAAAGCTGAGTGTTTTACTCTGTCAAATGCTTTTTCGTAATCAATAAAACACGCGTACATGTCTTCTTTTTGGTCAAAACAGTTTTGCAGCAATATATTTATTGTTGTAAGCGCTTCCCGGGTACCAAAACCAAAAACCAGTAAAATATAATATTTCTATTCTGAATCCACAGCTCCAGAACACATTTTTCATAATAAATCTTTTACTTACAATTTTATTTATATAATAGAACATAAATGAGGGACACATCAAATCATATTTTGTCCACCTCAGGTCAAAATTGAGTTTATAACGGAGTTTTGTTATTATTGTCGAGGTCTCATTAATTGTACGAGAGACACGCAACAAATCGCATTTTAACCCATATAAAATAATGTACAAAGCAACCTACATAAAAAAGATTTTGTCCACGTGTCAGATTTTACCCATGAATCAGAAAAAAAATTGCATAAATATTCTAATATCAATAACCCACAACAATATAAGGATAATACCGATACTTATATAAAGAGATGATATTGGATAATTTTGAAGTTTAGACAAAGACAGGAGCCTAAAAAATAGAATGATTTGACCAATTTTTAAAACAAAACTACTAGTATCAGTAAAACGAAAAAAATATTTTTACGTGAATTTAAAGTTGAAAGAACAGGCGATCCTGATATCAAGTTTAACATAAAACATTCTTAGTTCACCGTGTGAATCCATGCCTAACAGGATAAAACTCGTTATAGAGAATAAGGGCGATGATACAAAATATTTAATTATATTTACCATAAATTAATTTTAATGCATAGTTTAAGTACCAAATAATATAACACAGAAGAAAACAAAATCTTACCGTTACAACGAAAGTAGAAAATCCAACTAATGTTAACCACTAATGAGTTCACAATAGTTGGATTTGGATAATTGTGATTTATTTAACTACCTTAAGCTTTCATAATATCATTTTAACTTGTTTTTGTAACTAAATAAACTAATATGTGTATTGCTTAAGTTTTTTTGTAATTTTATGACATCAATAAAAAAAAAACTAATTATAATAATAAAAATACGTATATAGTTGTATTCCACTTATATTTATAATTTTTACCAGTGACTGGGTTTCATCGCGACCGACATCGTCAGACTGGTGGGGGATACTAAACAAATTTCTGTAATATACAAGTGCAGGCAGGAGTTGTAAATCATTATTTTACATAATTATGGGAATAAAAGAGTTTGAATTGAAATAATTTAAGTATCAAGTAATAACAATCATATGAATTTAATTTTGTTAGAACGTAAAATAAAAACAGATGTAAAATATATAATTTTATAGTCAGAATGAAAAAAAAAAACTCAAAAAAATACTATTGTGTTTGATAATTGAGGTTTCTTTTAAATGCGTGTTTTTTGTTGATCACAACTGTAAATGAACCAACATTTTCTGGGTTACCATGGAAAAAAACAACTGAAGTGTTCGAAGTTGTCTACAAACAAACTTCTAATGTATGGGGTAAAAGGCAAATATCAGAAATCAACAACATGTAATAAATGTTCTCTGATTTTAATTAGTGACTTGAATAAGTAAAAAGGCAGTTATTTGCGAAAGTTATATTTTGAGATTTGTCAATTTTTAGTATTTATCAACTTTACGCAAATTTAAAAAAATTGTAAATAATCACAACTAACACAGTATGGCAATTGCTTCTAAAGCATAAAACCTGTGTAAGTATCGTATCTACACTGAGTTTTTGGTAATGAATCTCTAGATATTGTGTTATTGTTTAAAAAAATAGACATTATATTGTTTTTCATACTGAATTTTTTTTTTATTGCTCATTGCTATATATATATCAAACGGTTCGAAATTTCTTGTTAGACATTACCTAATATTTAAGTAATTTTGTGATTTTTTACAAAAAACTGCCTTTTTGCTTGTGACGGCTGTGCACCTAATGGACAGTTAATTGTTAATATCGCTGAAGCTAACATCTGTGGTTACAGAGTACAATAATGTGCAAAAAGAGCTCACCTTTTCAAAAACAGTCAAGTCATGATAACTCACCAAAACATAAAGTTCTTCACATATACAACAGAGCAAAGAAATTCTATAAAACAGATTTATGCTACGAATACTTGTGCGGTGAATACATATATATTCACAGTTAACATTAGGTAATAGGCTAAACCATCCGTAAAGTAATGTAGACTACAATTATCAAATAAATAAATAATTTAAAACATTTAAGTTTGTCAGCAATAATCTCTGGTCTTTATTTCTATAGTAAATATATATTTATATATATATATAATTTGTAAGGAATAAGAAGGTTTAAAAGAAAATGTACAAGTTTTTCACTAGTGTAAATGTGAAAATGAGGCGTTAGAAGTGGTTGAGTCACATATGTTTCATGAATGCCGTTTATCCAATACTAGAAAGTATAGTTAGTGGCCCTTCAGGCTGGGAACAGTGTGAGGTTGGTAAGTTCTTTGAAAGAAAAAAAAGATTAATGCTGCAAAATGATTCAAAGTCATTTGAGCCAAACGATACCAAACTACATATTTTTAAAATCTCTTTAATGTACACATACACCTTCGGCTGATGAAAATAGTTTCACAAATGCAAAGAATTTTTATGAAATACTGTTTTGAAGTCAAACTAATTTTAAAACCGTCAAATTTATAAAATAATTCAGTACATTAATAACAAATAAATGATCTTACCCTCTCCATAAGCATCATTTGTGCATGTTTTTTGTGGTTCAATCGAAAGATTGTTGTATTTTTCGCCATAGTGTGTTCCATTTGGCTTAAACTTTTTGCGACTTCTTCCACTGGATTGAGGCTGGTCACTGTTTGATTCTGAATTAATTTCAGCGTTTTTAGATTCAAGCTGCTTCTTCTTAATCCTCTGTAACATTTAATGATATAAATATTGTCCACGTTACACATATAAGGAACAAGTTACAAATTTTAAAATATGCAGCATAAAAAACAAACTGATTTACAATAAATATTTATCTACGGGCTACTTTTACAACACCTTTTGTAATATAAAGTTAGTGATTAATGCTTGCTATTGTACATAATATTAACATGTTCCGACCAAGAGGTTGTCATAATGTAAATAAGAACTTATTTCCATTGTATAAGGTAAAAAGCAGTCAACTGGAAAATATCCCAGAAGACTGAATAGGTATACAAAGTTAGGTACTGTGTAATCAGTCGACTTAAAATAGGTCAGGGGTGGAGCATATCAAACAAATTTACAAATGTAGCATTGAAAGACATTACTATTAGATTTTTTTACTCATACAAAGTTAGAGCATAGATACTGGTTTTAGATAATGTCAAAAAACCGGAATATAGGACCAAAAATTCAGTATTGAAAACACCGATATTGACTTATCTATCACCGGGATTTTGATATTAGATGAGATTTTTTTTATTTTGTCTGGTTTTGAAGTTTCAAAATGAAACGTAATTCTTTGTCATCCATAGGCCATTCCGCTCATTCAACCAATCAGAATGCCGATTTCGTTCAACGTAGCGACAGTAGCTCCCTAGTCGTTTTACTTTAATACTAATATTACGAGCCATGCCCGCGTACAACACGCAGAATATTTTCCTTATAAAGATGTTATTTAATGCTTACAGACTCGCTTAAAAGTTCCTAATTTTAGTATTGTTTGTTTACTTATTTTGTTTTGATAAATTTATTAAAAAACAAATCTTAAGTTGTTTTAAGAAATGTACATGTTTGTAAGATTAAATATGTTACTGTCACGTTTAAAATACAAGTGCCTACCTAAGCTTGAATTGATTGAATTGTTGAAAACCTCAAAAATAAACAATTAATGTAAATAATTATTATTGATTTACTTTAAAACACTTTTATTTCCAGGATTTCTATCTTTTACAACAATTTTAACCTGAAACTGATTACGGTGAAGCAAAAAAGATTATGATTTTTAAGTATTTAGCAAAAATATTGCGATATTATCAAAATACCGGGTTTCTGATATTTGAAATTGTAATATTGAAAAAATACCGGTATTAAAAAAATGGTTCGATAGTCTATGCTCTATATAGAATAACATATTTTGATGACACAAAAATTAATCCTACAATGAAAGCAATATTTATGTCACACCATTGCTTCTACAGGATCAACAGTGTGAATTAAGGTAAAATCTTGTTTGGATGGAAGAAAAAACTTAGGTACTAATAATTATAAAAAACACTTTTCTATAGGGCCTTTTGAAAGCTACGAAAGAACAGTTTATTACCTTGACATTTCAAAAGAAAGCACTGTCATTCTTCTACATTTGTGTTATATTTAAAACATCATTTTACCTTAGAGTACTACACCGTTTAACAACTAGTCGGAATTGTAAAAATTAATTATAGTAATTCTATTCTATTTGCAAAACGTTTTGTGTGAAATTTGCCCGAAATCTTTAGTGACGGAGGTTTAATAGCTTCGTGAATCGACAAAATCGTCGAATATGCGAGGATGTCAATCCATGAAAGACTATGCAGGTGACTTTAAATACTAAAAAAAGTAAGTGTTTTTGGTGGATTAGACTTAATTTTGTTTAAAGACGAACAAGGAAAAGTGTTGACGATCAACAGAGAACGGTATCGGGTCATGATAACCGAGAAGAGCTTATACGAGTAAAATTTAATGCTTTTACTAAATATCTTTATCGGTGAGATACAAGCCAAATTATGTGACACAGTAATTGAAATTGAATAACCACCGTGAGATAAAATCGCAGCAGAGATTTAAGCAACATTATGTTTAAAAGATTTTCAATAATCATAAACATGAACTAAAAAACCCGCTTTATCTTAAATAAAACATATATTTCTGATATTATGTATATATATATTAGATTATTTAATGTAAAAAATCACAAAGTTGTGCTCATATACTTTTATACCTCTTTTTGAATTTCTATAACCAGCCAATGAGTTATATGTACACCCCCTTCATACAGTTTGATTAACTGATAGTGTAATTTTAAATTGCGATTAAATTAAATGCCATTTATAATTTATTTATAAAAATGTCAATTCGCCACAAAAAAACGCTTTTTAAACACATTTACCAAGAGTACATAAAACATTTATATTAGAAAGGTGAATTAACAAAATAGCAAACATGATCAGTTTTACAGAAGGTGGCATTCATCTTTCCAACAAAGTAATGTTATTTAATACAAAAAAACGCATTTTACATTAATTTCGCAATGAATAGCATAAAATATACATAAGAATTTAAAGTAGTCGCAAGTGGAAATTGCCAACAAATCATTTTTATATTACATATTATTTTTAAATACATACATCAACTTCCATACGTGCAGCAACCTCAGAATTCCAAAGCCCTCCATTATTTCTGACAGACCTTTCATCTTCTGATGG
This sequence comes from Micrasema longulum, assembly GCF_059751315.1. Taxonomy (NCBI): domain Eukaryota; kingdom Metazoa; phylum Arthropoda; class Insecta; order Trichoptera; family Brachycentridae; genus Micrasema; species Micrasema longulum. Next base: position 73,584 of record NW_028279768.1, read on the forward strand.
GCCAGCATCTTTAGGGTATACAACTGTATATCTATCTACTTCGTCTTCACCAAAAGAACAGGCCATAAGGCCGGCAACATCAGCCACATCGTAACTGAAAAACAATCAATCATTTGTTATTATTATTATTATGACTATTATCTAGGGTGATTTTAAAAATCAAATTTTAGCACTCAAAAATTATAAAAATTCAAATAAATAAAATAAAAAATCAAAAGGCTTCATGTATGTATGTACATTGAAAAAAAATAAAACTGAAGAAAATCTATGAACTTACATAATATTTCTGTATATTCTATCCATTGATTGAAACTCCATGTATGGTTTGTCCCCCTTACGAATGAAATCTGAAGACATTTGTTCAACCTTTTTGCGAAATTTGGTCAATGAATCTTTCTTCATTTGTTGGGCCTTTTTTTCAAACTTATTTTGAGCTAGAAATAGTGATAGTAATTCATGAAGTTTAACAAATCATACAACAGGATGAGCAGTGCTCTGATTTATCATATTTTGGAAAACTAGAATAAGCAACTCTTTAATTAAAAGGATTAATTTTTTTTAAAAAGAAAGAAAGCAGATAAATACATATTATGTTGTATAATACCTGCTGATATAAATTTGAATAAGATCATTTTCCTTCAGAATTTTAACTAAGCGTTACGTACATAAGTATGCAGTGGTAATATTTAATCCCACTCGTGGTACTTATAGTTGTAAGTGTTTGCCTATTATGCAAGAGGCCTCGGGAATGATTCCCGATACGGTTTACGTTAAATGTTTAGTTAAAAGCCTGTTTGTAGACTTTAATAATATAAAGTCTGTGAACTGTTAGCTCTCCCTGCAGTGAGATGATCTCATAATACATGAAATGTTGATCCTGTTAACTGAACGAAGATGTTCCTTACAAAATAGATTATCTCAGAAGCTATAATCGATGTGTTAAGTACTGCTGATATTTGCTATCCAAGTGAAGTGCTGGCCAACCAATTCATGGATTCGTTATTGCTCATTTAGGGTATTGTCAGTGCTAGTGAGACAATAAATCAAGGTGTTGCATGTCTGCATTGTTAAACAGTTAAAATTTGCTGTGCTGCAGTTTGTATTAATATTATCTAAATAGAAGAACGCCTAGTGAAAATTATTGATGCCAGCATTTCGGTAATTTGTAATCGGTAATGTACAATTGACTAAACTGCTAGATAAGTTGGAATGGTGGCAAAATGTATGAATTATTATTACGGATAATTTATACGGTGCCATTTTCAATATCTCAAGGGCGCTTTACGAAGTGATTCAGTATATATGATATATATTCAACCTTTGCCAAATTTGACAACTAAACTAAGTACCGCATGCAACTACACTGGCTCCGTATCAGATTCACAGTTGGTGTCACTACTGCAGGATTGGATTGTAATGGGAGATCCTGACCCAGTTTGAGAAGACAAGGAAACAACATTGATATTTTGATGGGTAATAATTTGTTTATAATGTAATAAAGCTTGATGATGCAGCCCGGCAGTGACAATGAGAGTTGTAGATTTGAAAAAGAACTGCTGGGTAAAAATGCCATCCTCCAGAATAATTTATAGGGTCCGTTCCAGGCCCCTGCTATAGTTGCGAGGAGTAAACCTCCTGTGTGTACTTGGTGTTCTATAAAATTTACCACTCAACAACAGAAAACTGCAACATCACATTTTTTGGTTTTCGGACTGTGTGATGAAATGAAATGACGGACAATGAACCCACAACTTAGTACCACACCCATGAAAATAAAGATTTGTCTCGATAGAGTAAAAAAGATCATCAATCGCCACATATTTCAATATTTCGTTACACAAGGAAATGTGATCAGTCTTAGGCTTCAGGTGCCAGTCCAGGAAATATGGAATATTGCTGTGTAAAATATATTTTTAAAGTACGATCCTTGAAACGTGCTTTTAAAAATATTGAAACTTTTGAGCATTTAATGAGAAAATGAAAAATACAAGTTTAAAAAAATTATTTATAAGTACTTAGAAAGTTTTTAATTGAACAAAACTTAAAGATGAACGAAGTTTATCCCTGTGACAAAAATAACAAAGAAACAACACATGAGTAATTACTGAGAAAAATTACATTTGAAATGGACTCTGGTATACTTTTTATAATAAAATCCGTCAATAGACTTTTCAATAAAGTGTTATTTTTCATATAAATTATAGTTACAACGGGTGCTAAAGCGTGGGTGAAATCAATAACTTACATAAAATATTAAAACAACTAAAGATAAAACGACCGTGAAAACGTGCCAATTAAAAGTTTTTATATAATATAAGAATGCAAATATATAATATATATTTATTAGGTCGATAGGTATGTCAAATCCTCAATAATTTAATGTATCACAACCGGCAATTATCAAAATAAAATATAACTTACCGATCTGCTCCAAACTCTTTGGAGGCGGACCGTTCATAGAACTAAGGATGGAATCTAGGAAACTCATGGTGGTACTGCTTTGAAAGGATTAATAAATCTTTAACACCGACGCAATTATTAAATAATTAATTGTGAACACTGCGATCTAAAATGATACATTAACTCACGACAATAACAAAATCTAAATGTCACAGATTACTCCACAAACGTCAAGCGGCGAACGAAAAATGTATAGACAAAAGACAAAACACTAACTAAAGGAACAAGGAACCAGAAACAATTTTTTTCGTAGAAAAAATATAATGCCTACCGTAGACGAAAAACTCAAAAAAAAACGGTTTTGAAGATTTTCTGCCGGTTTGCAGAAATCCTTGTCACCCATTTTAAAATTCACGCACTAAAAAAAACACAATTAAAAACAAACACACCGTAAGTTTAGCTCTTGAGAAACCTTAAATTTGTTTTGCACAAAGTTTGATAGTTTGATAATTCAGTTTTGTGATATTTCTGAAAACTACTTATTGCGTTGAAAAAAATTAAACACTTTAAAGCGGAACAAAAAAAAAAATAAACAGCAAAACATTTTGGCTTTTTTTGAAAATAAGACCAATGGTCAAGAGAATATTGCGGATAGTCACAATAATCCAGCAACAAGAACAGTAAATTATGAAAAAATGAGGAAAACGAAATGTGTTGATATTTTGGAAGGTAGCTACGACAGAAGCTTAAAAGAAAAAATATGTATTTGTTAGACAATATAATACATAAAGATTATTTAAAGTTTGGTTTCACCGAAGGCCCTAGAAGAGAATGGTCTCCATGGCCGTTTTGTGTTGTATGTTCTGTAGTATTTTCGACTACCTGAATAGGTATTACTACGTAAATACGTGAGAAGACTTTTTCGGCCATGACAATAATAAAACGAAACAGAGAGGTAGATTGGATATCAATGCAGCGCTTCGTCTCTCCGAAACGACACGGAAGCTACGGTTATCAGTTATTGTTCTAGCAAAGATGCAGCAGCAGATTTCGCACTGACTTTACAAAACATTTTTTAATTTAATGTCGGCCTATTCTAGGCGTTTTTTTGTGTAAGCGAACCATATTTTGGCGCCCCCCTTCAGTTAGCCCCTTCTGCGGTCGCGCAGTTCACAGTTAATTTACAGATCGGTTTTTGATTATTTTCATAATTATTTAGATTTTTGTTTTATTTATTTATTCATTCAAAATTACAAAATTAAAGATTTATGAACTTATTAAGGCTTTTTAGGTTATGCCCGTGTCAAGCCACAATAAATAACAATAAAAATACATGGTAAAATTAAATATGTTGGTTGGTATTTATGTTGGTTTTTGAAATAAAATCGTCATTTGTCATTATAATATAACATTAAGAACCAATAAATAAAATACTATGAAAATAAAATTTTTTATACCTGCGTTACCGGTTGGCAAAATTTATTTTATATTTTAACCGGTCCGCAGGCTAAAAAGAGCTGAGGAACGCTGACCTAGGCAATGTAATTTAAAATATAAAAAAAAAAATATTTGACTTGTTTTTCAAATATATAATATTAATAGCCATGAAACGTTGAAAGCGCGTAAAGATATATTTATAATAAGAGTTTTTATTTGATTTGAATTATTTTATAAAAAAATAAAAATGCATAGTAACTAACTAACTAACTAACCATCACGCCATTTCCCCAGAGGGGTAGGCAGAGAGGATAGAACGCCACACCACTCTGTCCTGGCACACTTCCTTTGCTTCCTTCACATTCATACATCTTCTCATGCACGCACGTCGATTATTCCGACTTTTCACATGACCACTTTCAAGAATTTGTTGTACTTGATCATGCCATGTCTTTCCCGGCCTTCCTCGACTTCTACAACCAGACACATTCGCATCATAAATCTTTTTAGCCGTTCTTTCATCATTTATTCGCTCCACATGACCGAACCATCGCAAAAGACCTTTCTTAATTTTGTCGATAATGCTTAACTCAGCCTTGCATTCTGCTCTAATCTCGACATTAGGGCACCTATCATACATTGTTTTTCCGCACATTCGCCTGAGGGATCGCATTTCAACAGCATTCATTCTACTTTCGTCCCTTTTTTTCCAACTCCATGCTTCGCTTCCATACATTAGGGTTGGTACCAGAACTCCATTATGAACTGCTAATTTAGCCTCTTGCGATAGACACTTATTTGCTACGACAGACTTTAAGGCACCATTAACTCTGTTACCGGCACTAACCCTCCTTTCAATATCCTTGTCCATATTTCCATCTCTAGTAAACATACTACCCAGATATACAAATTCTTCGACCTGTTTCAAACTATCTCCATTTACTACAATCTTACATTCAGTCATAGTTACATTTCTTTCAAAGACCATGACGTTCGACTTTTGCACATTCATTAACAAATCACTCTCCTTGCACACTTCGTAAACCTTTGTAACCAAGGATTGCAGTTCCTCTTCGCTGTCAGCTAGGAGGACTGCGTCATCGGCGTACAGAAGGCAACTGACAGTTAGATTACTCATTTTCGCTCCCACATCCATACTTTTCAATTCTTTCATACATTTATCCATGTATATGTTGAATAACCACGGTGACATTACACATCCCTGTTTGACTCCTTTAGGGATGTCAAACCAGGAAGTTAATGACCCATTTACCCTTACACACGCTACACTATCTTTGTACAAAGAAGCAATAGCGCGGACAAGGTTGTCACTCACTCCATACTCCGATAGAACCATCCATAATTTTTTCCTATCAACTCGATCAAATGCTTTTTGCAAATCAACAAAAGCGCAAAAAAGCTTCTGGTTTTTCGCCAAAAACTTTTCTGTCATATTGCGTAATGCAAATATTTGATCCATACATCCTCTACCATTCATCAATCCACTCTGTACATCCCATACTTTCTCCTTGGTCACGTTTTTTACTCTTTCTATCAGTATTCTTCCATACATTTTGCCGACAGCGCTCAGAAGACTGATAGCTCTGTAATTCCCACACTCCACCTTAGAACCCTTTCCCTTGTATAACGGCATAACAACTGCCCTCCTCCAATCAGGTGGAGTCCTTTCCTCCTTGAGACACAAGTTAAAAAGTTTATGTAGCCATGTGAGAATTAATTTGCCACCCGACTTAATAAACTCTGCTGCAATACAGTCATTCCCTTGCGCTTTACCATTCCGCATACATTTGACAACACTGATAATTTCTTTCATACTAATCTGACTTACCTCATCATTTGCGTTCAAACACACCTCGGATAATGTAAATACTAATGATTTCAAAAAGAACAGAGATTTCAGAAAAGCAACAAAAAATTTTTTTTGCCTCAAACTGCATACGATTCTACAACAAGGTACCCCTTAAAATTCAGGCTTTACCAACAAAGATTTTTAAAGGTTTTGTCAAGCACAGACTGTTTGGAAAGAGCTACTAAAGAGTCCTAGAATATTTGCAGGACCAGACAGCTTGGGATTAGATTCATGTTTATTGATTTGAGTTTGTTTATTAAAACATGTTAACAAACAATAATTAAATAAGTATTGTGTTCTGAACACATGTACAAGTATATATATATATATATATATATATATATAAATATATATATTTATATATATAAATATATTTATATATATATATGTATATATATTGAAAATATTATATAAATATGTATAAATATTGAAAATATTTTAATCTGGCAACATCCAAATGAACCATAGTGTTTACCCTCCTTTTTCGCCAACATATGCATTATTTACGACAGCAACACCATTTTAAACTGAACACTGGCTAGAACACCTCGTAGAGAGGTGAAAAGGCCAATAAACCACAAAGAAGAAGACAGCAACGCCATCTATTGGTGGCGTTTCGGAAATCGTAAAACGGTGAAATGAATTTATTCAGAATATTTCATAACAACACATCATGTTATTTTTATTTACCCTTGATTCATTTATGTACTTTGATTCATTTAATGAACGCGAACAGTTTTGCGAATTCTACTGATTGTGCGTTAAACAGATAAAATTTACCGAAATTGAGTCGAATTCTGTAGGAAAACCATAGGAAAACCGTTGAAAGTTGAAAATCTTAGTAGAAAAGTTTATGATGGGTTAGAAAGAAGCTTACTGTTGTTATCTGTTGTCTGCGGTTATATATTTAATTTATACTATATTTGTATATATATGCACAGTGAAACCTCGCTTAACGTTCACCACTCGAAACGAATAATTTACACGACGCGTTGCAATGAGCAAAACAAATCGTGACTATTTTGCGAAAATAGCACACGTGGAAATGAAAATGAAAATTCAATAAAATTCACAAGACACAAAAATTATTTATTTTGTTATATGCGTTGATTGCGTTTCAATATTTTTATTTCATACAAAAACATTTGCTATTTACTTAGATTAAAAAATAACAGGTAAACGTTTACCTTTTTAGCGAACTTTTATCACATTCCAATTAAACTAGTAAACAAAATTTTTAATAAACCAAGAACACAATATGTGCCCGGGCGTATCAATAAAATACACTGATAATTTATTTTTTAAATGTTCATGAAATGATATAAAATGACAGCCCATCCAGTTTACAAGAAATAAAAATATGCTTTTGTGAGAAAAGAAAATGATTCCTCTGTTTTGAAAAATCGAGATGGTGATGAAACTCCACTACAATAAAAAATAAATATTTACTTATTACCAGATATCTCTACGCTTCGATTTTAAGTTTGATTACAATTAATCGAATATTTTTTTTTGGCGAATTTTGTGTTATACCGAATTTAGTAAAAACACATAACAATCAAACCATAGTAGGTACTTATAAAAAAATCGACAAAAATATATCAATCCCTTCTATTTACCGAGGTACATATCAGTTGAGAATGGTGATTCTATTTACAGGTAAGCTATAAAAAAATCATATATTTGTACCTACATAGGAGGTACATAATATATGATATAATATTTATAGTATATATGAGTAATATATACTATAAATTGATATTTTTCTGTGGTTCTGTGTAATACAACAACACTCATCCATGAAATCATTTCAAACGATGTAAATTCGTGATACATTATATTATATAGATATATTATCCATTACTTTAATATATAATTCATTAAAAAATAAATAAAAAATACCACTATAAATTCAGTCGATATTAGATATTCAATTGAAATGTCAACTGGCCGAATTGTTCAAGTAATTAATAGTGCTAAAAACCGCCTGGAGTGCTATATGTCCTGCAATATGACGCATGAAAGTAATTATGGTCTTATGTCAAAAGTACATTCTCAAAGAAAAATAGTCCTTAAGAAAAAATGTTTGAAATTCTGTTTTCCAAATCAAGAATCTTCAAATAATTTGTGTATCTGCAAGTTTAATCTAGGAGAAAAAACCCGCACTAGGGTTTATACATTCAACATATAGTATACTTATTTGTATCAAAAAATAAGCTGGAATAATCGGCTAGTTTCTTAGCTCACCGCAGGCGCTAGGCGCGCTTTATTAAAATTTAGATTTATATTAGGATAAAAATACAAACGGTGGAAATGATTTAAAATAAATGTTAATTATTTATTGATTTTTCTGTAAATAAAGTTACAATAAAACATTATTATAGTTAGTCAAATATAACGGTAAGCTGCGCATAATCGCTTCTATACACGGTTCGCCTCTGGTACATATATTATGCATAAAGAAACTTCCAAACATACCTCACATGACGGTATCACAATCTTTCTTAACACAGAAATTATCCATAATATTAATGTGACTACAATAACATTTTACTACTCAAATTCCGTTCATATAATATTTAATCAATTAAAAAAATATAATATACAACCTTCACTATTTATCGCCCACCTTCTCTAAATAGTAAAGTCTTTATAAATGAACCAGCGGACCCGACAGACGTTGTCCTGCCTGAACGTTGGTTTGTCTGCTATTACCTTGGAATAATAATTTTCAGTGATAAGTTGGTACCTAGGTACTTGTTGATGATTAAATTCCTACACTAAAAATTGGTAATATTCAAATATTGAATTTAAGGAGGTACCTAGGTACTTATTTATGGTTGAATTCCAAAACATAAAATGAACATATTAACGAATATGGCATTCTTTTAGCAAACGTCAAGCTCCGGTCTTTTCACCAGCAGAGGGGTGTACTTATGTAAGAATACGATTTTTTTTTATGTATTGAATTCAATATTATTTTAGTACTCGTATTACCAAAAATCCAGTAAAAATAAATAAATGGGTAGAAATTATAAGGAATTTAAGGAAAGAATCTGATTGAGATCCACAAAAAACAAATGCTGTTTGTAAACATTCAAAAACAAATCTTTTTTATTCACAAAAAAACCAACATCTTTCAATTTTTTGTAAATGCATTCTCCTCGAATGCAACCCTGGTAGATCGATGAATAAAACATTTATGATCCTCACTTCTTAGATAGTAGGTTGAAGATTTTAATATCTACGAACACGCACAGCGCAAAGATCTATATTTCTCTAAAAACCGCACGTAAATCGGTTAAGCCGTTTAGGAGGAGTTTAGTGAAATCACACATACAAAGGAATTATATATATAAAGATTTCAAGAATTTCTTAGATATTTGGTTTTTTGGGAAACATTGATATTTTTTTCTGTTAGATTTATTTTTGTTCCGCATATTAAAATATTTATGCTATGTATTTTTATTGTGAACATGCTGTATTGTAAAACTGATAAAATCATGTTTACCTATGCACAAGCTATGCACAAGCTATGCACAAGCTATGCACAAGCTATGCACAAGCTATGCACAAGCTATGCCTTTGTGGGTATTTTTTCTTCTTTTATTCCAGGCCCAGGATCTAGAAGTGAAGTGAGCAATAAAAAATGATGAGCTGCATAAAGAATTGCATCACGCGATCTCAAAAATACTTGACACATCCATCATAATATCTATTCACAGAATGGCGCACTGTAGGTACCTGTTACTGTTCCTATATTAAAAAAGGGCGGCAAGGCGTATCCCCCAGGATGCAAGTATTTCTTTTTCTTTTGCCTTGCCTGAGCCCGCGACCCTCCCAGAAAGGTTTTGCGACTGAATTAAATAAACATAAGTACATATTTCGTTTATTTCGGTAGACACACTAATTTTATTTGAAAATGTTCTCTCGCCCACACATAAAACTTAATTAACTTCTTTGTGGATCTGGGCCCCGATTACAATGGGAAGTCAACATTTATCTTCAATTTTATCTACAAAATAAAATTAAGATTTCTGTGTGAAAAGCAGAATATGCATACATTTTTTTCTTCTTAACATGTTCAATTATAGGTTACTGAAGAAGATATTTTAAATGTTGATGCAAATATACTCATTTTCGTACACGAATAATATTGGTTTTTCCTCACAGACAGTGGAAGATAACTCTGTTTACTTCCCATTATAATCGGGGCCGTGGTGTAACACTAACTAGTCTACATAGGGTGCAAGACTTGATTTACGTGTGTATTAGAAGCACACTTAGAAATCTCCACCAAAAACGGAAAATTAGTTATTGATGCCAAAATAAATTATTCGTAAAAACTTATCTACCTACGTAAATAATAGCGCAATTCAAAACTATCTCTAAATCTTGCAAAAACATTCCTCCATTGACGACGTCGGTCACGACGAAACCCGGTCACTGGTAAAAAAAATATTAAAAAAAAATAAAAGTGGAATAAAACTATAAAGTATTTTTATTTTTATAATTAATTCCTCCATTGAGTTAGTGAAGCATAATTAGAAATCTCACAATTCTTCTTTCAAAATTTATCGCAAATGCCTCAGTAACTCCTTCAGATTTCTAAGTAAGCTTCTAATATTTTTTTATTAAAATGATAAAGTTGTATTTTTCGTAATCTTCAAATTGACATTTTTGTATCGGATTTCGAAAGTTAAATTTGTATAAATCTGCTGGATTTCAATACAAAAAATTATTATCCTTGCCATGCGCAAAAAAATATACGAATGAATGTAATGCCGATATCCCAATAAATGTCTTTTGCTGCATAAGAAAGAGCACGAGAATATAACATGTAACAAATAAGATAGAGGCGCTGTTCTATGGCCTGTGTTTGTGTGAAAGAGACAAAAACAAAAGAGACAAAAATCGTCCAATCAGACGGTTATTAGCAATAGGCGAGAGCGCACGCTAGTTATGTAGGTAAAGGTGTATTTATAATTTTCAATGTTTTTTTTTACAAGAGGCCCTCAATGAGGAACTTCAGCCCTATGGGAAATTGGATACAAAAAATGTTTTCTTGCACGCGGTAAAAGTTAGAGAATTAATTTGTACGGCTAAGTTTCTTGAAAATAATAATATTTTAATAAAAACGCACTACTTTGAACGACGTCACTGATTCATATGAACCAACCAATGATATGAAAGCTGTGAAGGATATCCGGTTTGCTTACCGTAAACGGGCCAATCGGAAGAACTGACAGAGAAGAACCTCTGACGTCACACGCGGAGTTATTTCAGAAATATAAAAGTTTAATAAATCTTATGAATAAACGTTATCGTTGATTATACAATATATTAATATTAAGAATAAAAAAATTGGCGTAGTTTAATAGTCTATTGACAAATAAAAAAAGACACTGAACTAACATGATATTATAATTTTTACAAATTATGGAAAAGGCTTTGTTTAACATAATGTCTGCGTTTTATTTTCAGATGTCTGAACTTCAGATATTGTATTTGGTTGAAGTAACAGGATGTTACATCACCGCATGTAAAGACATTTTGTGGCACAGCCTTTTAAAGCTAGGGTTTCCTAGGACAGCGGTGCCCGCATTTTAACGGCCGTAGTGAACGGTGATGTGGTAGACAGCCGTCGTAACGTCGACTAGAGAGTGGTTTCCTAGAAAAACGGTGTTAAATAGTGTTGATAACACCGTTTTCCTAGGAAACCACACTCTAGTCACCGTTACGACGGTTATCCACCGCATCACCGTTCACTACGGCCGTTAAAATACGGGCACCGCTGTCCTAGGAAACCCTAGCTTAAGAGTTAAAAGCCTTCCAAATATTGTTTAACGTATCAGAAGAGAAAGGTTACCAATTGAATTTATTAAAAATACATGACGCATAACTTATGTTATGTACATAATATAATCTCCAAAACACAATTTTTTATTCGTCTCCAAAATTTTAAATTGTGATTTCTTAAAATGATATTTTTTGGATAAGTGACTTTTACCTGAACGGCGACGATATTTAAAAAATGTCTCAAAAACGAAAACTTCTTAGAATTCGCGAATCATTTGATATAATCAAGAAACAGGCAATCACATATTAAAGTGTTCTTCGTTTAGACAATCTTGAAATATTAAAAATAAGTATAAATATCATATTATTATTTACCAAAAACTACCCATAATAAATAATCAATTAAATCTAACTTCGAATCATATAAAATTTTTCCCATTATGATTAAAATTATCTTCTTTCTCTCTTTCTATTATTCCTATGTTCATTTCTTTAAATGTTTTATAATAGACAAAGTAACGGAGGTTAGTAGTTAAGTATAAAGTTAACAAAAGTCCTGATGATACGATAGTAACCGATCGACGTACCTATAGCTAAAAATTGAAAAACTAATGTCGCCATCGTAGTGTAGTGGTCAGCGCGTTTGCCAACCATGCAAGAGGTCTCGAGTTCGATTCCCGGCACGGTTGACATGAAATGTTTACTTAAAAGTGTGTTTTTGCACTAGAATAATTCATAGTCCCTGGACTGGCACCTGAAGCGTAAGACTGATCATCTTCCTTTCATGTGCCAAAAAATGATTAAGATACGATACGATTGGTGTACCAATGCAGCGCCCTATGCATCATTAGACGCGGAAAGGGAAATGATGTTTTGAGTATGTCCAAATGTTTGTAGACAGGCTGGATTCTACTCCTTAGGAAGTTATTAAGATCCAAATTTGTTACAACAAAGAGAGAAAACATTTTTGAACGGGGAATATGGAAGTTAAGGCATTGAAAGGGCTTATGGACCTGTTGTTGACTGGTCTCTTTTTTTAAAATAGAAAGGTCAAAAAACTTCTTCGTCTTTTACAAAAGTCAACAGATGGAAGGGTTGAGGGAATGTGGATGTATAAACATAAGCAATGGCAGGTCAGTAGTCCTGTCGATGCCCAGACTTCCATATTCTCTTATCGAAAATGTTTTTCCTCCACGATACAATAAATTTACATAAAATTTAATAGGTAACTACAAATTTGTAAAGAAATAGTGTAACTAATTATAAGTTTAATAGAAAGGCATGGCATGACTGATTTTTTTTTTAAATCTTGAAGATGGACATGTCAAAAGTCGGAATTTTCGGCGTGTGTACATTAGAAGATGTTTGAATGTAGAGGAGGAGAGGTCTGAATGCGAAGACAGAGTGATATTGCATTCTATCATCTACTTCCCCCTACAGGTAGGGGGAAGCATCGTTTGTGAATTGATAGTTAACGAAAAATAATATAAATTACACTGAATTTTAAAAAAAAAATCTTGCTTCAGAACTTATAGCGAAAAGTATCGCGAAAAGCGGAAAATCATTTTCTCGAGTCATCTTAAATTCGGCGTAGCTTTTATTTTGTGTCTAGGCCACTATTGGTGGGAGCGAACCTAGGGCGGGGCCTTCATCATCTCCAGGCCACACCCACTATCGCTTGCAGTTCTAAATTGGCGTTTATATCAAGTGGAAGGTGACCTATGTTCCGGTGCGATCAACATGATTTATCAAAGTTGTCCGCAATTTGCGTTTTGCTTCGTATCGTTAGCGGTTGGCTTTGAACCGATTGATTAGGTAGTCCAAACACAATAAATTCATTATAATTATCATAAACATAAACATGTTCGTAAGTGAATGTTAAAACTTATTGTGAATCGATTACAGTTATTGATTCTAGTTGGATTTTTCATCAAAACAAGGTATGCATTATTCAAAATATTTTTTAAATATGAAATAATTGAGGGTGAACTCAAGTTACTGACATTTTAGGGATGGTTTTCAATCGTCCATGCGCTTTGTAACTGCAGGACATGTTAATATATTTATTAATTAAAAACACTTCTTAGTCGTTTATATTTTGTAAAATTTGAAAGGGGATAGATTTTTAGACGTGCTGGGATGTTTATTGTACATCACCCTTGAGGTGATTTTCACAAAAATGGCGCTAGGTAAATTATCCAGATTTAAAAAAGTAAACTCATTGCTTACCTACATTACATTTCTGAAATCAATATAACTCAACTTTTTTTCTATCTTCTTTATGTATGAAACATCCATGTTAATTAAAAATACTAAAAGTTTTTTTAAAAAATTAGACAAAATATTAATTAAAATAATAATGATAATAATGATAATAATTGTTTAACAAAAAAATACAACGCTTTATCTACTATATTTATACTTAGAATACAAAAGTTTAATCACTTTGTAAGTTGGATCACTTCTCTTGCAATGGGTTTATATGTATTACAACACAAATGGATAATATTTTTGAGAAAAAATATGGTTTATTCACATTTAAATAACGATTGAAATCTCACTATCTCACGTTTCTCCTTTCCTCTCCTTCTTTCTTCTCGCTTTTACCTCCTCTTTACCTAATAGTGAACATTTTTAATTAATTTTATTTTTGTAGTAAAAAAAATAATATTTTAATCTCTGTATTATGTTCCATAATAAAATTAAAACCATTGTATAATCAGATGATTAAGGTAGGTCGAAAAAATATTATTTAAGGCAATATGCGTGCCCTTATAATGTGCCTGTGTAAACTATATGCATACAAAATAAGATTTACTGGCTGGTTTAAGTGATAATTTTACAAACACATTCAACATTCTGCCTATGTTTGAACATCTGTATTTCTTCCATCTGTGAAGGAAAATAGCTGAAACGTTTATTAATGTGCGATGTGTCTGTTATTTGTTATTTAACTGGGTTATTCTCCTGCAAAGCAATGCCTGAATTTAAAAAAAATATTCATAAAAATAAAATACTAACATATGAAGAAGGTAGTTCAATAATCAAATGTCACCTACTAAAAAAAATATAAAAATCAAGTAAAAAACTATATTTGTAATTTTACCAATATCGACAAATAATTCAACATAAAGAGAACCTGTTGAGAAGAGAATATAACAAAATTCTGGGCAATTATAGAGTTTATGACTTGTCATTGGCTGGTTGACCACTTTAAACTATTTGTAATATTCACAATCTTTCCTTTGTTCGAACAATCATTTTTTACAATGATTTTGATTTTTGTAAGGAAAAAAATGAATTTTTTGACGTGGCCGTAGGCGAGATTGATCTTAATATAACTATCCCGTAAATCACCAGTATTCCTGATTACAAAATCAAAATAGTTCTGCATCTCTGTTAAAATATAAATCACCGTTCATAAGACCCTAGAATGTCAAATACAAACTTTCTATCAAATTACTGTTTGGTTAAGATTACTTGTGTACAAACATTGTTGTATATTTAGTATCCAAATACTTATACATAAACAAACACTTACTAAGATTTTTATTTATTTATAATAAAAATACAACCATTGTTATTTATATTAAGTCCTACCGATTAGCATATTTACAGTTCGTACTGACGAACTACTGAGTTGTCTTGAATTTATTTGTTATTACATCAGTACCTACATATTGAGGAAAATTTATATCGACTCTTTTTACAATGTAAGTTTCAATGATTCTTTTATTTTTCATATTCATTTTGTGCAAAAACTGTTGTTTTTTTTCCAAACAAGTCAATATTTTATGTCCAGGGTCGCAGGGTTACGCCAGGGCAAGCTTTGCCCGCCCTGGAAGATTTTATGCCTGCAATAGCCCCTAGCCAGAACTTGCTCCTAATCAACATATTCTTGCCAAATATTAATATGTTAATAACGTTTGTTCGAATTGCAAATATAAAAATAATCAAATGTATTTACTAATTGAATTGAATAGATCCATGTTAAGGGCACAAATCCTTAGACGCAAAGTTTGTGAAATTCGATAAAAACTGTCTCTTAATTATTTTTTTAGAAACTTGTCATATTTATTAATAACTAAAATAGTATAAATAAGTAAAACTGATATTAAAGTTTATGAAAAATATTATTTTGTTGGTAAGTTTTTATTAATTTTTTAAATCAACGGACTTGTTCCTTTTTGGCACCAACATATTTTTCTAATAAAACAAAATAATTGTAATCAGGTTTTTTATTTTTTCAATAAAAAAAGTCTTGCGATTCGGTGGTTGGTACAAAATTTGGTCTACTTCCCGGAGTTAAATATTTAATAAAAAATGTTAAAATATCTAATTTCAAAATTATTAAATTTTTAAGATATTCAATGTAAAAAATAATAACAAAATTCTAGAATGATTTATAGTTCTCAATTATTTTCTACCATCTTGTCAGCATCGTGATCACATTCGATGGTCTAGGTTGGCAAAATTTTGTTTCGGCCTTCTCGTCGGGTTATCCTTTTAATCCATATTGGAATGACTTAAATATCATGCTGCGTGTCACGTTTGATTTTTAAGGTTAAAATACTAAACTGACAGCTGTCGTATTGCCAGGACACTCATAAAGTATTGACTAAATAAATTGTTTTATTATAATTCCATGTCAAAAAGGAACTTGTCAATGGACTAGTTTTCTTTTGACATG
Source organism: Micrasema longulum (assembly GCF_059751315.1). NCBI lineage: Eukaryota > Metazoa > Arthropoda > Insecta > Trichoptera > Brachycentridae > Micrasema > Micrasema longulum. The sequence continues at coordinate 89,780 of NW_028279768.1, forward strand.
GAAGTAAAATCGTTGTAACAATTTTCTACAAGTAATTTGTTAGAGCCATTTTGTGAGATTTTGAATAAGGACCAAAAGAAATGTATTTATAAAATAATCTCACATAAAAATGTCGAAATCACTAAAAGCAGGACTTGTGCCCTTTGAATATAGATCGATTAAATTATTGACGACGTCGTTCTTAAACATTATAGATATTATATAAAGTCGGTTGCACAATTTGTTAAATTTTTGGCTTCTCATGAACAAGCATTTCGCGGTATGCATCGCGAAACATCACGTAAATGGTTTAAAAAATGGCCTTTTAAATTAACAACAGATACATAAAACTTGTGGAATGCTCTAAATATATACCAGCTAATGTAATGTATTTATCTCCGGAAATACCATTCGAATATTGGTTGAAAATGTAATTCTTCACTGCTATATTTTATGTCCGTGTACTGGCACCTGAAGAGTAAGGCTGATCACCTTACCTTCATGTTAGAGATGATTGATATACACTGCAATGAGTGTACTTATGAAGCGCCCCATTCACCAATAATTTTACTATAAAAATGTGCATTCTATTAGCAACTGTCTTCAACATACGTCTCTCTTTCACATATCAATTGATAACAACTTTTATTGATTGATGTTGGTAGCATGTGATAAAATGTCGTCTCAAGCCCCGCCAGATCCAGAATGGTCTATTTCGAAATAATCGTATTTTTTATCTGTGATACTTATTATAATACATAATAATAATTCCAGCTCCAAACTGAATAATTAAATTTAATGTTTGCAAATTAATTTTCTTTCAAATTGCAAGTCAAAAAACAATTTATAAAAAATTCTCTGAGTACCGAGCAATTGAAACCTATAACCTTCTCTTACTGCCCATTAAGATATAATTAACGAAAAATGTTGAAAAGCCCATAAAAATATATATATAATGAAAACGGATAAAAGTAACTACAAAACAAAAAGTATCGTAAAACTATTCAGATAATATTAAAAATATAGAGAAAATACGCAGATTTAATGTCAAATATAATATAAATAAATGCAACAGTATGATTATTATTTAATGATTTACATTCGCGTTCTTTTTTACATTCGAAAAGCGTTTGACTCAGTTTAAAAATGGGCTGTTATTGAAGCACACCAAAATGCCAGAATTGATTATATATAGGTACATTAGATTTATTAAATTGGGTAACCCAATCAAAGTCGGGAACATGCGTATATGTTCATGTGTGTATGCATGTGTATATATATATATGTACGTTCATGTGTGTATATGTATGTATGTATGTGTTTGTATGTATGTGTATGTATGTATGTATGTATGTATGTATGTATGTATGTATGTATGTATGTATGTATGTGTGTATGTATGTTTATATATATATATATATATATATTTATATGTATGTATGTATATATATGTGTACATTTATATGCATTTTTATTACTTTTTTTATTGTTTTCTATTTACTTACTGTTTCTTCTTCTTCTCTTCCTTCCCTATTTTCCCACCCCACTTCCTTTCACCCGTAGCGAACTGTACGTTTTGTTTTTTCATATTTTTGTTCCTATATGAAACCCATAATTGGTCTTGTTATTTGTTGTTATTATTATTTTTTATTTTTCCACCACAACAGGCCAGGAGGCCCAATTATAGTAGTGAATTACATCACGGAAAACCCAGGCTTGAGAAAAATCACATTATTTTTTTGTGTTCTCACCGGGAATCGAACCCGGAACCTTCCGTGTGTGACCACTACACCACGGAGGCCGCCTTGTTGTTATTATATATATATTGTTTATTACTATGACTGTGTTGGTTTCAAAATTAAATAAAAATAAAAAATATTTATAAAAATTATTAAAAATACAATACATATTTAGAGCGGATTTTTACGATCCTAATGATAAAAACAAGCTTTCATTTATGCATGTGAAACAGCATAAAATTGAATTGAAAGTGTATGGACGCATACCTTTAAATTGTATATTTTCTTGTATAAATAAAATAGATACAATCATCATCATCATCATTCCCTTTCCACACCTTATGGTGCATAGGGCACTGCATTGGTACACCAATCGCAGCGTTTCTTGATCATATTTGTTACATGAAGATAAGGTGATCAGTCTTACGCTTCAGTTACCAGTCCAGGGACTATGAAATATTCTAGTGGGAAAACACCATTTTTAAATAAATATTTCATATCAACCATGCCGGGAATCGAACCCGATACAATAAATAAAATAAATAAGATTAATAAAATGAATAAAATAGACAACGTAAATAAAATAACAACCATTTTAATGAACTCATAATGTTTAACAATAAAAGTGCGCAATTTTGAATTTTAAAGTTACTATCGACTTTTTAAAATAAGTTTCGGTTGCGGCCGAAACTAGAGCAGAAGCCGAAATTCGGTTTCGGTTTCGGCTGAAAATCTTGTTTCAATCGGTCACTAAATCTAGAAGAATGACTTGTGACCTAGGCTGGTTAAAGTGATCACTTTACATAATTGTGAAATTAACCATTATGGGCATTCTGTTTGATCATCAGCGTCATGAACCCAATAAATACCTAAACATTCATGTAACCTTTTTCAGTGTTCTCTATTTTTTGTTTTTAATATGTCAATTTTACTAAACTCCTCAGAGGTAAACGTAACTGTCTACATACATTTGGACATGCTCAGAATATTTTTGGTATTATTGACTAGGTTGCCAAATATAAAAACAATAAATAATTTTGCTAGCGTGATTAAAACACTGGAAAATCTCGTAATTCCCCCTCGCTTCGCATCAACAGCTCCGATATTAAAAGCATTCTTCTCTGGAATTTCATTTTGTCGGTCCAAGGGCGGCTTTTGTAGGGGTGCCCCAACTGTCGACAGGGGGTAGCCGGGAAGGTACGCATAATCGGCTACTGAGCGGATTACTATACTGCGATTAACATATTGCCGATTCACAACGGTCTGTCTCATTATTCAATTAAATACCGTGCACTTGTTAGCAATGTTATTGACTTTAAAGCGGTACATCGTCGTTGTACACCAAATATGGGCTAAGTGACTTTGAGACATTCTGAGAAAATCGGCAAAAACGGTTTGAAAAATCTAAACCCAAAATAACTCTTCTGTTTACAAAAAAAAACGGAAATATGCCACAACTATCTTATCATTGGTTGATTCATATGAATTAGTGACGTCGTTCAAAGTATTTTATTCCAATAAAAATATTTTTAAATATTTTTTTCGTACATTTTCACGAAACTTGCTGTACAATTTAATGCTCTAATTTTTACCGCGCATAAGAAAACTTTTTTTTATTCAATTTCCTGTAAGCCTGAAGTTCCTCATTGTTGCCGTCATTTGGCAAAAAAGGGGCCACAATTTAAATGTCAGGACTGAACATAATTATTTATTTAAAAAATATGTATTTAAGTTACTCTTGACGCAATTTCTGAAAAATTCAAGACATTGGGTGATGAAATATTTGTGACCGCTACTGCATATGTAAAATTGACGGGTTATTTCTCTTCCAGGTGGCAGGGCTCGAGGTCTGCTCGGGCTGCGGGCGGCCCATCCAAGACCGGTACATCCTCAGGGTCGGAGACTGCTCGTATCACGAGCGGTGCTTAGCTTGCTGCGCCTGTGGCTCTCCCCTCCACCATATCTGCTATGTCCGACTGGGAAAAGTCTACTGTAGAATCGACTATGACAGGTACCAACATAATAATTACATTCATATTATATTAATAGGGTCTACTGCAGATGCTTGCCGAGAGCACCTCCAATTTCTTCGTCCAGGTGAATGAAGAATACAGTAATGTGTGTGAATTGAATAATAATATACTCTTCATTAAAAACTTATTTAATCATTAACCTTCACAGTATTGTGCGAATTAATGGAATAAGAGTAATTTTTTACATTTTTTCATATAGCAACACTCATATGTCAATTTGACAGTTGTTTAGCTCCAAAAATAATGACTTATAGTTCATTAATCTTTTGGGATATCATATTGGTGTTTCTTGGTGTACTATCTGTTGTTTTTTTTTTCATTTCCTCAATAAAGGACTTATTTTATAAATTGCTTGCATATCAAGAGTGTTTTTGAGTTGGTTTAAATCATGGATATCACGCTGGGGAAAAGGGAAAAGATTATAACTCTATGTGTATATACATCAATGACTCAGAGAGAAATTGCAAATGAATGTTTTGTGAGTCAGGGAGCTGTCAGCAAGATTATTAAGCAGAAAAGAGAAACAGGGTCAGTTGAAGCAAAGAGAATTGGGAAATGTGAAAGAAACCGGAAATTTAGTGTCCGAGATGAAATATCTTTAATCAGAAATAGTAAGTTAAGCCCTAGAAAAACATGATACGAACTTCATCGAGATTTGGCAGCCACTAGGGTGATGATACATGACTCAACAGTACGAAGAAGACTCATTGAATCTGGAAGAAAAGCGATTCGATCACAGAAAAATCAACTCCTGACGGCACGTACGAGGAAGCAAAGGGTCATTTGGGCTAGAAAATATACCAAATTGACTGTAGAAGACTAGAAGAAGGTGCCGTTTTCAGATGAGACCCATATTCTCGTGCAGGGATATCGCACAAAATTTGCTAGAAAAAGTGGGGATGAAAAACTTACTGTTGCTCATTTGACCAAACGGTGAAATATCTTTTCGTATATGGGGACTGGATCATTGATACCAATAGAAGAAATTATGAATGCCCTAAAGAATAAAGCTCTATTAGATCAGCACTCGAGCACAGAACTGAGTAAATGTTGTCCTACTGGTGGGGCTGTACTTCAACAGGACTCAGTTACTTGTCACGTATCGAAGTATATGCTTAAGTATTCAATGATAAAAAGATAACTCTTTTAGATTTGCCTGGAAATTCACCTGATCTTAACCTTATTAGAAAAATTGTAGGCGATTTGTAAATCTAGGATACAAAAATTGAATTGCACCAGCAAGATAAAAATGAAAGAAGCTGTTATTCAGGTGTGGTTTCAAGATGACAGAATAAAAAAAAATTGTGATGTTGTAACTCAAAATGAAAAACGTATTTTATAATTACAAGAAATTTTATTCCATTAATTCACACAATACTGTATCTTATAAAAATTTATTCATTCAATTTTTCACTTAAAAATTTCATTTAAATGAATAAGCACACCCCTTTCCCGAAACTGTGAATAAAGAGTTGTGTCTTTCTTAAATTAAAATAAATTTAGTGAATATTTAATATTTCTTAACAATCCAACCGCGAAAACAACAAAACGTAGAAACTTAAAAAGCTTTCATTGTACCCCTCACTGCAGTCGATTTGTAAATAATCGAATACACGGTCAATGGCCAGTAAATTCCCATTTTTCTAGTTTCCGTTTATGACAGTGAAAAAATACAGTGTTAGTTCCGAAATGGTACTGCGGCCATGCCTCCATGATTTCGCTTTGAAATTTTCATTTAGGACTCACTGTTTTACAATTAAAATACGCCAAATATAGTCTATGTAAGTTCAATACCGCTGAAGAACCATTTGTCGAAATGTTTAGAAGGAACAAAAAACCTTGCGATTTTGTAAAAAAATAAAGAAAAAAAAAAATTAAATGCACTTAATTTGGTGTTGATGACTTGTATAACAAAACCTATTTTTACTTTCCTATGCGGCAACGCGTAACAAAAGTCTACGATAGTCGTCTTTTGCTCAGAGACATCTCTCATTTATCGCGCTGAGAGTGTTCAATATTTAAGAAGAGCGTATTAAGCTTTCAAAGGCAAAAACTATTTTCAAGAAAGGAGTTAAGGACTGGATTTTCCTTAGTGGGGGGATTTGAGTAGGAAACTCTTTGACAATTTTCTGACTGCTTGAGTTTACTGTTTACCATATTGATTTGCCATATATATGTTTTTAAAAATTATTTTTCATGTTTTTGATCCTATATAATATTTGTGATGATATACTCATGTGTCTGTGACAGCTTATTGCTCGTCCCAATTCGACAAAGGACTTTTAGTCCCATAGAGTTGGGATTTGTGTCTCAAATAATGTACAATAAACGTATGTATCTAAATAAATAAATATATGCAAGGGGTGCGATTTGCTGATAAATGTCGATAAATCGAATGTGATGATTTTTTAATGAAATGGAAGTATGACTAAATGTGAAATCACTGTGAATGGGATTATACTGAAACAGGTACAGGAATTTGTGTGGATGGAAAGTATGTTAACTAGGCATGAGAAGAGAGGCAGGTAAATCAGGAAAAATAACAGTTCACAATGGAGTCCTGGTTCTGACCCTCATGTATGAGAGCGAAGTATGGACTTGGAAAAACATTTATTTAACGTTAAAACTGTAACTTTCCAAAAAAGAGACTAGCTCTTGTGCTCAGAGAGTTACTTACACGTACACATTTATGTTTATTAAGTAATTTTAAGTAATATAATTTTAAATACGTACGAGAAAAAAAAATAAAAAATACACGAAGTATAAAGAAAAACAGAAAATAATAATACAGATTGTATCGTAGTATTCAAAGATAGTATCCATCTCACTTCACACCTTCCATCTTTACGTAATATTTAGTAATCACTGTTAAAATAAAATAGGATAGAATTAATTATTTGATTATTCCTTGATTAAGACGCTTGCGTAGCTTTGAAACAGGTCGGTATAAAATGTTAAAAAAGTTGTTAAAAACAAAGTTGTTTTATTTATATTTTACTAAATATATTATATTTAATTAAAAATGTAATATTACCTTATAGCCCTATTGTATGGAACCTTAATATTAAACTTCTAAGTTATTTAGAGTTACCTGGAAAAAAATCTGCACACTTTTGTTATTAAAAAATAAAAAATTAATGTAATTTTTGGTTACAATGAGCAAAACGAGTTGCTTTAAACAAATATAACATATTTATGAAATTAACTTTTTGGATACACATATTTGTAAATTAGCCGATTTGTTGCTAAATATCAATTTCTTCCGACCATCCAATAAAATTAAATATATATTTAATACATTACCAGGTACATTTACCGGGCTTTTGGCCTCATAGAGTAAGGAATACGTTATCACTTTAATTTAATTTTTTGTAATATGTACCTTTATATGTATAAATTAAAAAATAATAAAATATAATTTTACTTTAAAAACGCATATGATAAAAAAATGGATGCAAAAAGGGAACTGCATACATCGCGATATGTAAATATAGTTTTCCACAGAGGGTCGAATACAAACTCTGTTGGCTTATGTATAAGTCACTGCACAACTCGGCTCCGGAATATCTAAAGGAACTATGCATTCCAGATGAACTAGCTGACAGGCGTCTCACGCTTAGATCAGCTACGTCTTCGGCGAGAGGAAAAGTTATTATACCTCTACGCAAACAGCGCACTAAATTTAGTGAACGCGCATTTGCGGTCGCAGGCCCTATGGCATGGAATGCTCTCCCAGCAGAGGTGCGAGGCTGTGAAAGTGAAGTGATGTTTCGGAAAAAACTTAAAACCCACTTGTTCTCTAAATCATTTGAATAAATCCGTAGCACGCGACAACAAAATATATTATTTAAATTAAATTACAAATTTAAAAGCTTCAATTAAATTAACTTAACAATAGAATCACCATGTAAAGCGCCCTTGAGGTATTTTATTACGAAAATGGCGCTATATAAGTTATCCATAATAAATAAAAAAATAAAAAATAAGCAATTAGCAATAAGTGCGCCAGAGTACTTATTCTTTGAACTTGAAGTTTAAATAAATAAAAAAATTAATATAAATTAATCATCGATAAAAGTCTTCAATGGGCATATATGAGAAGAAAAACAAATAAAAACAAAAACAACAGGCCAGAAGGCCCAATTACAGTGGTGAATTACAACACAGAACACCCAGGCTTGAGAAAAATCACTTTTTTTTGTTCTTAACAGGAATCGAATATGGAACATTCCGTGCGTGATTAAAGTGTCTTAACCATTACACCACGTCAGTTATATATGACCTGTGCCGCTTCACCTATTTCATCCTTAAGTTTACGCAATTAAAAAATATCCTCAAATAGCACTCAAAATTGTACGTCGAAAATAATTAAATTAGTAAGAAACTTTCAATGGCTCCCCTGCACAATTAGCCTATAGTGACTTGTACCTCTTTACCTAAAATGCCACAGAAATGTGCTTACGTTAGATTTTTAGATTTTTTAGTATTCCTGTAATATTGACATAGTATATGTACACGTCCACACGTGCTCTTTATTATTGCAGCTCTGAGTTTGGAAGGATTTCGATAAATTATAATCGACATAGATGCGCATCTTGTTTTTATACGACTCGCCCATCCCTTAAATATGGGGGTATTTTGAGAATCCGAGGCCCGGGGCGGGTCACGTGACTTCGAAATTACGATGCCTATGTTTGCTTCGATCTCAAAATGAGAATTTCGTCTCTACAAATATACTATACATGTATGTGCATGTGCAAAGCCGTTTACTTAAGAGCAAAAT
>NW_028279769.1:0-93214 GCF_059751315.1 Micrasema longulum
TTCGGCAGCGCAAATTCGACGGCAAGGCTATCTCGCTTTTGAGAGGTCTATTAGACTGGTCTATGCAAATAAGCCGGAGATGTTTGGTGCCTTCCTTCAACCCTTCCAATCTAACAAGGAAACCCTTCACATAAATAATGTTTTACCAAAAAAATATTATATAACAATAATTAAATATATAAAATATACTGACACTGTAAATAAATTTAATTTGTTCATACACTTATGATGGTGCTGATTTGCAAGTGACCATTTTTTATACAAACAGAAGTTTGATAATTTTATTATTTATAGTTTTTTGTAAAAAAAATGTAGTGGTCCGTAGGTATAAAAAATAAATACTGTGTATTTATTTCTCTAGAGAATAAGTTTCTGTTTATGGTTAAACCCTTCTCTCTGAGTTAAGTTTTAAAGATTTGGATATGATCAAAATATTTCAGAGAGCACGAAATATCTAAGTATAGTAAGGAGTAAGTAAAATGTTAAGAGATGCAAAAGGAAGTAAAAGTAAATAATTGATACTCAGAAACACAACTTTATATTAAAGACAAAGTTCGCCACAATCCCAATTTATCAAACTCTTTTTTTTTACCCGAATCGCTGTTCAGACGCTTGTGTTTATATACAAGAAATTAGAACACTTCCTGGGATAAGTTTGCCGCTTGAAAACTTTAACCCTTATCTGAAATAGAATACTTGAGTTGCACTTTTTGTAAACTGATTATTTATAACTCCCCCGAGAAGCAACCCTTAACTACAAAATAGAAAACAAGCCTAGAACTTTCAACAATTTACTTTTGTTACGTTTCTAACAAATCTTAGTCATCAGTACGTACAGATGAACAGATTAAACTTCTTAATTAAGTTATCAATTATTCGATACCAAAAGCTGTTAAATTTTGTCAACTTCAACAAGATTTTGTTACTTTTAGGTACTTTTTCAGTCTATTACATTTTGACATATTTATTTATTTATTTATGTATTTCACAATTTTAAAATGAACAGAGTTTCTTTGTTTCAGGTCCCGATTAGCTAGAAAATTCCTGGTATTAGGAAGGACCTTCTTTTTTACATGTGTTTTTTTTTATTTCATTAAATGATTCTTAATTAATTCAAAGAATAATAATACCATCAAAAAATTCAATATAAATATAAATTAGAAAACATGCCGGTAATAATTATAAAAATTGAAGCATAAATATAAATTAGAAAATTTATCATTAATAGTTAAGAAATCAGAGAAAATTATTATAAATTTGAAAACATACCGATAATAATAAAAATTGAAGCATAAATACAAATTATAAAATAAAGCATTAGTAATTAAGAAATCAAGGAATTAAACATAAATATAAATTGAAAAACATACCCTTTATAATAAAAATTGAAAATATACCATAATAGAACGGAGATGAAGAACATTTTAGAAAAAGGAATAATAGTAGTCTCGGTATTCACAAAGCTTATAGCCTGTAATTTGCTGGTTTAAGTGGCCACTTTACACACTGTGTAACATTCATCATTCTGCCTATATATGAACATCTATATTCCTTCGATTCATTTATCTGTTGAAGTTTGGGAAATGAAAGAGCTGAAACCTTTATTGTTAAGGGTGAGATTCGTGGGATTAAATTATTACACCTACATACAAGGTAACGCCTAAAAATATTTTTCAATTTTAAAACTTCTTCTTGGACCATGTGGATTTATTAACAATGTTTTGAGTTTGTCCAAATTTTTGTAGACATGGACTTGATTCAACCCCCTAGGGAGCTGTTAATATTAACATATTACAACAGAGATGAATAACATCTTACAGAAGGGAATATACAAGTCTAGGCATCCACAGGGTATATGACCTGTCATTGTGTAACATTAACCATTCAAACTATGTTTATTTATCTATTTATTACATTTTAAGTTACCCTCTGTGATAACTTATGCTTAAATCGTGAAATCTTTGGCCAAGATTGAATTTATATTTATCATCATTTTGATCACTTATCCTAGTATTAATATTGATGTATCTATTCAACAAAATAAAATACTGTTTTAAAAAATATATGAAAATTACTATGGACACTAAATAAGACTCAAATTAAATTTCTTATAACCATTTATTTCTTTGATAAAAAAAAGGTTCATATGATTATAAAAAAGCATTTCATTTAAATTATTTATTGACAATTCTTGATGGAATCCCATTGTTATGATGTAATAACTTATATATGTACATCTAAGTTATTAATTTAAAAAATAATTGGTACACTTCCACTTATTTATTTTGACCAATTAGCGCTTTCACCCCCTAATGGGCATCTCCAGACTGCCCAATTCAAGATGTCCATTAGAGGGTAAAAGCGCTAATTGGTCAAAATAAATAAGTGGAAGTGTACCAAGTATTTTTAAGATTAATAACTTATGTGTAAATATAAGTTATTACATCTTTATAATTAAATAATTTAATTTTAAAGGCAATTGTTTTGCCGCATTTCAATTATTGTTCTAGTATTATCTTTTTGAGCACTGAAAATCAAAATATTGTCATGCAGATAGCTTAGAATAGTGGAATAAGGATGGTATTGAGATATGGCAGATATACAAAGATTCAACATAATATGTTGACGGTACTGAACATGCTTTAGATAAAGCAAAGAGTCATTTTACATGCATCAGTATTAACATTAAAATTAAAAAATAAATTGTTGCCTGAATACATATTTAGGAATATTTAGCGTAATAACTAAATTCATCGCTATCCTACGAAAGGCGGTGAAGGTTTCAGATTTCCCAAAACATGTGTCCAAGATAATCAGAACGATTGTTACGAAATGATTTGTAACTATATATAATTTATTATCTTAAACCACGTAAGATTGCAGAAATCCGTTGAAATTAGTACAAGTGTTTATTTAATAACTTTCCGTTATACCTTAAGATTTTGCCACAAACAGACATCTCAAATTTCAGTCACCAGTAACAAAGTCTTTAATTACACGCGCTAATGAAGAACGCATTTTTCTAACGTATTTTTTTATAGCCTGACTTCATAATATAATCCTTCAGGAGCCAACGCCCGACACATCTTGGGTGAAGTTCGCTTAAGTAACACCGTGTAAACGTCCGAGTTTGACTTATATTTTTATACGCCTTTTTCTAGTTTTACAACACAATCTGTATCATAAAGGACTTTAATGAGATGGTAAAAGAGATTCAGAATGCTAAGTCTATTGCATCGTTTCAAAAATTAACATCCATATAGGCAGATAGTGTGTCTTAAAAAAGCTTCTGGAATTCATAATAATGTTTTGTTTTTGAAATTATTTTTGTATGTATATTGTTCATAAGTTAAGATCTATATAACCGGTGTTTAAATTTTCTTTGTACAATTATTTAAAATAAATACATTACTTTACAAACCCCTAAGAAGCTAATGGAAAATAAATCATCAAATTTAAGTTCCAATATGTTCCGATTTTATTGATTTTGTTATCACGCGAGTGCCGAATAAAAGCAATTTTAGGCTTACATGGCGGCTTTAATATAGTTATGAATTTCACGTACGCAATTTGTAAAACGACACCGACGCCCATTTATATCATGGAGTATGCATTGGCAGCATTTTATTTTAATGTGATTAAATCCTTTGCGAATTTTAGTCGCGTTTTACTGATAGTTCAAACGTTGGAAGACCACAGATTGACATGTAACAAAAACGGGATGTACATATTATTCAGTTCAGTTCGGTGCCAACAAATTCGGCGTTTATTATAATAAAAGCATATTATTATTATGATCTTATTGCCAAACAGTGAAGAAGGTAAAAAAAAACGAAATAAGAGATTATAAAAATATAAACAAACATATTAGGCACTGTCTTTTCTCACTAGGTAAAGTAAATACCTGTTCTGAGGGAGACAGCATTTTCTTTTTTTAAAGTATAAAATACAGCATTTTTTATTAGAAATGTCTAAAGATAATTCATAAAAAATTTAACAAAATATAAAAATATGATAATCTGACAAAAATTATGGAACCAAAAAAATTTTATACCATCAACGTATATGCAACGGAAAAAATAAATGATACTAAAAAAAACTTATGCAAATTTTTTTTTTATATATAACGTACAATAACATAGATTAAAATGTACATTTATCAATCAGATTCAGTGTTTTTTTTAGTATGTAGGTACTAAAAGTACTATAGTTTTAATTGGTAAGATTTGTGTAAAAAATAGCGTTAAGAACGGCATTTTTTACTGTCTAAAAACGAAGTTTACGACCGTATAGTTTGGCAGTCAAAGAATGTAAAAAGATATCTCATCATCATCACCATCATTAAAATTCTACATATAATGGTGCATAGGGCACTTTTAGTACACCAATGGTAGCATCTTGATAATTTTTTTACATATAAGTAATATGATCTGTCTAATTCGTCTCGACTTCAAGTTGGATTACAAAGATTCAAGGTGAATTTTGTATTTTACCGAATTCAGTAAAAAATATAACTTAATGTGCGATCAGTGTGAACGGAGATATTCTGAATCAGGTAGAAGAATTTGTGTACCTGGGAAGTATGTTTACTAGGGACGGAAAGGCCGAGAAAGATATTGAAAGGAGGGTGAGTGCCGAAAACAGGGTGAACGGAGCACTGAAATCTACTTTGGCAAACAAATGTTTATCGCAGGAGGCTAAACTAGCAGTTCACAACGGAGTTCTAGTGCCAACTCTAATGTATGGGAGCGAAGTATGGAATTGGATAAATGATGATGAAAGTCGGTTGAATGCTGTCGAAATGTCGTAAACCGGTATTTACCGGTTTACGAGTTACCTACTTATTTAAGTAGTTAAATTAATATTCTGTGGTTAAAAACGAAGGGTATAATTTTAATTTTAATTGTGTATTATATAACCACAAAGTTAATTCGTCAAATACAAAATTGATATTATTGAATTAAATCAATATTTTTAGAAATACCAGTCAAATTGTCAGGCTTCCTAAATATTGAAATGAAAATTCCAAACTACGTAATAAAAAACAAACTGACTCATAAAGCAAAATTTTATTACTGCGTCATACAAAGTTTCTCTTTGCAATTTATCAAATAAATACGACAATATAAGAAATTTGAAAACCTCACAATGTGCCCCATAAAAATTCTTCGGTTTCCGCAGCCGTGCCATAAAAATATTAAAATGCATAACGCAGTAAAAAAGCTTTTCACCCCGTAAAACAGACAGTTTCTAGGTCTAGCAAAGTTTGGACAGGGGCAGAGGTTCACAACGGAAGCGGGATGGTATTGGTTCTTTTGCGATGGATGCTAAAAAGATATTTTATAACTAAATATTTTAATATAAATCTGCATAAGATTAGGAAAATATCACTTTTTTTTACATTTCAAAAATAATAAAGGTCTATGAAATACTGTCAAGAGAAAACAATTTTTTTTTTAGTAATTATTAGTAGCATGAAAAATATTCTAAAATTTGCTATTTTGAATTGCCGCAAAAACGGTCATTCCATTGGCCACGCCCCTAATACGTCACGATTCGTGTTTATTTGTTCCTGCTCATTCAAACTGTTTAAAAAATTGACACAAATATTGACGTCACAACTGCCAAGGCCAAACATGTTGCGTTTTTCTAGCAACGTATTTTTGTTAAATTTCTTTTTCACATATATGTATGAAAACGTTTCTCCACAATATCCATAATGATTTTGACCATACAACAAATTATTCCAAACCCATTTAATATTTTTTTATCGGCATTTGTAGTATGTGATATTTCTCTATTACACCAACACTTTCTTTTAATATTCGTACATATAGAGTCCAGACGGATGTGAAATAGAACCAAAAGAGTGTTCCTCCGATGGCAAAGAAAGGAAAAAAAATGATAAGCGCCTTGTTTGATTGCCATTCTTGAGGTCCTGGATTCGATTCCTGGCAGGAAGGACGTGAAATACTTATTTTTAAAGATATTTCAAATGCAATATTTCATTCTTCCTGGACTAGCATCTGAAACATAAGACTGATCACCCTACTTTCACGTAACAGATTTATTTGTTTATTTAGGTTAATTTATAGAGAGCCATTTTTTTGAAAATCACCTCAAGGGCGCTGTACAATAAACATCCCAACACGCCTTGCTGCTATATAGCACACGGACGTTAAGAAATCTAGCCCCATTTACACTGTAGAAAAAAAATATTAAGTGTTTTTAATTTAAAGATAATCGTCAACAAATAATATCTAGATTACATGTCCCGCAGCTACAGAGCGCACGGGCGGTTAAACATATAGACCCTGTTTATATTTGACGGTTAACGCTGAAATACGCTGCATTTCGTTTAATAATGCAGTTCCCTATGTACCGCTGGGTGTGGAAAGGGAAATGATGATGATGATGATGATGATGAAACATAGTCAGTAAATTCGACCAACTTTGGAATGAATTCTGTGTTTTGGAACTAGAAGGGCCAATGTCAGATTTTAATATTTTCCCACCATATTAAAAAGGGTCGATGTCAGTTTAAAAACTTGTATATTTGACTATTTTATACATACATATTTGTTATCAAAGACTGAAGTCAAACAGTTCATTTTATCGTCACAAAATGGCTTAACAATTGCTCTCCTGTAATATTATGATTTACGACTTTAGCCCTTATAGATCTAAGCCACAGAATTCTCTTTAGTTACTTGCTCACACACAGTTTAATCTTATACTCAAAATCGCAATAAGTTTCAATCAATTTAATTCAAATTATATTTTTTAATAAAGTAGGATTTTTCCCTCCATTGCAATTTATGTATTATGCGCATGTACGTATATATTTGTGTGAGGGTATACACTCTTTTCAGAAGTGTTTTTCAAATAAAAAATAGTTGATAATATCTGGCTTAGACTTTTCCAGACAGAATAATGCAGCAAAACAAATTGCACCACCCACTATTTCCCCAACCCTTAAATAAGTGGTGGGATGATCGACCAGGGAGGAAATACAAATAGATTTGAAATCGCTTCTCTGGTCTCACCGTCGGGGGTGGAATTGAAACAAGGGTGGTATCAGATCAGGGAGATGTTGGTAATTTTACTTCTAGCTATTTAATGGCTTCCTACCAATGCTGAGTCAGAATGATTCGAATGTAGAACTCTCATAAAAGAGTAAAGATGTTTTTAGTATTTCGACATTGCATTTAAAATATTACATACATATTTACATAAAAATAATAAATTAAAGATAATAAATATCCCTTTAATAATATTTTAATCATTTTAATTTGACAAAAATGCATTTACTTTAAGAAAAGAAGGTAACATTCGTCAAAAAGTTTTGAAAATATTAAACGATTATTAAATTACTTAAAATACAGTTCTGAGTTAATATTTTCAGTCAAACATGAACTTCAAAATTAATTTACTCACGCAACTACTGAAATTGTAAAGCGGTGAGATTATTTTATATTACTGGTATCATAAAGTACGATTCTATTTTTTTCATCTTATGTTAGAAATCGGCATTACACAGAAAATTATCCTCAGTTTTTGAGCGAATTTCTGCCGTACTTCTAAATAATATTCATGGTATTTAAATATTATAAATATATTATCATAACTAAATTAATTTGTTCGGCCTTGTGGTGTATTGTAATACCATAATTAAATTATTTTATCGGCCTCGTGGTATGATGGTCAGCACGTTTGCTTACCATGCAAGAGGTCTCGGTTTCGATTCCCAAAATGGTTGATATGAAATATTTATTTTTAGGGGTATTTTACACTATGATATTTTCATAGTCCTTGGACTGGTACCTGAAGCGTAAGACTGATCATCTTACCTTCATGTTACAAAAATGATCAAGATACGCTGAGATTGGTATACCAATTCAGTGCCCTATGCACCATTATGTGCGGAAAAGGAAATGATGAAATTAATTTGATTAAATAACAAAACATATATTGTAAGAAAATAACAAGACATGTTTTATTAATTTTGTGAATGTATTTTATGTGTTTTTGTATTTGTTGAAAATGAATGTTTTGTAACTTCTAAAGTAAAACAGATTTTTTTTAAATACCAAAATTACTGAACAAAAATATTTTTCATATCCTCAGGAATCAATCGAGGCATGGACGAGTTGAGTGTAATTAAAGATTTCCATATTTCATTAAGGTAGTATTTAAAATTAATATTTAAAAAAAAGTCTTATACTTATGTCATAAATACACACAACTTATGGTGTATTTGATTAAAACACACTTTAATTTATCACTAAATATGAAAAACAACATACAAAATAAATAGAAACCGAAGAAATAAAAATATTTTTTTAAATTGTAGATTTTTTTCCTCCAGTATAACTCTAATCCTGCAATTTACAAAAAGTTATTTTTTTTTATTTTTGGTTTTACATTTTTTTGTTAAATTTTTATTTTATTTAAACCTTTGCTCTGGTGCCGAGGGACACACTTTACATAGTTTTAGTACATGCTCTAAATACACAGTATACGAGTATAAAACAAATACTTTTACATTTATCTTATAAGTATGAACACTCTTTTACCTTTAAAACCTGATCTACTTATCAGTTCGTGCTGAACTAACCTCCACTATCCACATCTTGATAATAAAATAACTAATAAATAGTTCTTATGGACAATGGAAGCAGGTTGTATACTTAAATTGAGAAGTAGACCAATCCTCTTTGACTGAAAGAAGTGTTAATTTTTTCTTGTTTTTACAGCATGAGTGCTGCTTATAATTTTTAAATGTAAATCTTAAAAATTGTTAATTTGTAGTAGAAAGTAGAACCTTTTCGAAAATTTGTCGACCAAATATTATTTTTTAAATTTCTGTCGAGAGAGCTTGTTCTGACCAAAACTCATTAATTATTTCAGACATGCGAAAAAGAATGAAAAAAAATATTCAAAAGGGGGTAATCTGTAATATGAAAATTCAATTAAAAATTATTTCTTGCTTTTTTTTAAATCAGCGCCGAATGAACGCATTATTTCAAAATGATATATTTTTAATTAACCGTCAGTGTATTTTCCCGCCACGATCGCGGCTAAATAAATCATCCAACCCTGTTAAAAACAACCCCGCCGCAAGGGTGGATTCTCAAGTGGCAAGAATTAATTATTCTGAGGAATAATACCTATTGTAAAATCGTTATTTTCATAGTCAAACACTCGTCGAGTTAAGTGAATGGGGAGGCTGCCTGCATCACGTCTGGGGTGACATCTAATAGTGAATATTGCATTTTAATAGCGAATTAAAGCGAATTAGAATTACATAAACTCCTAAATGCTTTCAAGACGCACATCGAAGTGGCTGAAGGTTTATTTCCATTGATATAATATTTCAAACAGTAAAATTAATATCACATTGTCTTAAAATGTTGTATTATACATGTTTTTTATTTATGATTATTTATTTTAATTTCAATAAATATTACACAAAATACGCTATCGTGTAAACAGAAAAAATAGCACAAAAGCATAGCCTGTGTGCGGGTATCCATATAAAAAATTACTAGAGGCTACTTGAAGAATACAATAGATATGTTTATTTAAATAAGTACTAATGATTAAAAATAAATACTAAAAATAAGTTAAATATTTTTTTACCCGTTCTTATTTTTTTCTTTAGTTAGACACCAATTCTAATAATTAATCTTTATCATATTATTTTTATTATAAAAAAAAACTACAAATTATACCTGAGCGAGAGCGAGAATCCCAATCGTCCATGCGCTATGGAGCTGTACGTGTTAGAATATTCATTGTACAGATCCCTTGAGGGGCTTTTCACAAAAATGGCGCTTTATAAATTGTTCACAATAATAATAATAATAGAGGAATGCATTGTACATGAAAATATGCTATCGGCAAGAACGTTTGGGTTCGGAAGTATTTTTTAATTGCCGATATTAATGTGTTTATGCCTGTCGGTGAACCAAGTAAACATACAATTTTCGTTTGCGTTAGTTCGACACATTTGAATTTTTTCCATGAAAACTTTTTGTTACGCGCACATCAGCAAAGGTTATTAAAAATTTGGGTGGACTGTAGGTACTTAAAGTTTATTTTTACAAGAAAAATACTAAAAAATTCGAATAAAAAAAAAAAAAATCAACTACGCCTACTTTATTTAGTGTAAAATCAATGATGAAAAAATAAATAAAAACTACTTTGTTTATAACCACGTTTTTTTTTTTTAGGATGTGGAACATTATAAACAACATTTTGAAATTACAGAACATTGCATTATAATTCTTGAAATCGCCGCGCGTCGTTATGAAAATTACTACAGTAAATCGTTAAATAATATCATAATTCATAGTGAACTTTATCACCCAGTGCCCCAAAACAGAAGAAAATCCCCATCGCATAAAAGGTAGGTTCATTTTCGCGCTCCTTTCCTTTACTCAAATATTCCAACCTTACTCAAAATGGAATGATATTCATTTTTAAATTATACAGTCTGCTTTTCATTAACATAAACCATTACGTAATTTTTCCTTAGGAGTATACAGAGAAACGCCATATTACTCCTTCATTCATACAGTTTTTCATGCACGCGCACCGATTATTTCGATATATCCATCTTGAAATATTTGTTGGATTTGGTCATGGCATGTTTTTCTCGTAATTTTTGGTTAGTGCATCCTTTACCATTCGCATTAGTAATCTTTTTGTCGTTCTTTCAGTGTCCATTCGCTCTATACGCCCAAACCGACGCAGAATTCCTTTTATGATTTTGTCGACAACACTTATCTCAGCATTACGTCAAGCACGGATTTCGACATTTGTGCACCTGTAGTACATAGTTTTAGGACACATTTGCAGAAGAAATCGCATTTCGACAGCATTCAGCTTACATTCATCCTTTTATTTTTAATTTAATACTTAGCTTACATACTTAAGTAAAGAAATGTATTTACACCCTTAAGAGCATAACCAGGACTACATTGTGAACAGTCGACTTTGGTTCACCCAGTTTCTCGCACTCACCCTCTTTTCGACATAAATCATTTTTTCCATCCCTAGTAAACATTCTTCACAGATGTATATATAATCCCTCTCCTGTTTCAGGATAAATTTGATCGCACGTTATTTATTCATACTTTAATTTCATTCGAAACCCATCAAAATCGATTAACAAACATTCATCAGAAAGTCGCTCCCCTAGCTTTGTAACCAAGAATTGCAGTTCCAATTGGTTGCTAGCAAGAAGCACGGCATCGTCAGCAGACAAAAGACAATGGGCAGTGATATCACCCATTTTAGATCTGTTTTTTTGAAAAATTAAAGAACTGAAAGAAAAAAAAAATCAACCTTATCATTCCATATTAATGTTAAAATGCTCTAGAGTTATAAATATTTCCCGAAAATATGACTCACGAATCTGAGCCCTTATTCTGAAACAGCATTGTCTCGTAAGTTCATTCGTATCGTATGAGCGGCAACGAGAGCAAAATACGATTATGATTGAATAAGGTGAATATATGAGAAACGCACAAACTTACGAAACAAAATCGTGACAAAATAAGAGCTCAGAGATCCGAGGTTTGAAACCCGCTTTACCACAACTTGATTCCCATTTTTTAATACCAAGTTATACTCGTTAAAAATTGCCCCAAAAATTGAAATATTTAGATATCATAAGAAGGCAAATACTTATTTTTACTTTAAAAAAAGCGTATTTAGATTAAATTTTTATATAAATAGTATGAAAAGACAAAAACAATTTAATTTTATTGTATGTATTGCTAAATTAAATTATTTAATCAAGAGAGATACATGTTTGAGTAAAAAATGGTTAGTATTTTATTTTGAAAAAAAAAACATTTTTTCACTAATATATCCAAAAGGAGGGTAGTAACATTAATTGCTTCCCTTTGGGTACTCAAAATACCTTTCATAAGGGTTAAAAATAATTTAATTTGTATTTTTATTGCATTATTTTTCCGTAATTGCTTCAATATTTCAACAATTTTTATCTGGAATAAATGAGTGGGATGCTGGGGATAATTTAAAAGGATGTGGTATTTACAGTAAAAGGGAAAAGCCTTAAAGGAAAATGTCTGTTTTCTGAATGCTCAGGTTATGAATCTTAACCCTTTCTTATCTCAGCCAGTCGTTGATAATATGCTAGGCGAAAATAATTAAGAACAGTACTAATAATGGGTAAAAGATATTCATAATGTTCTTTTTATTTAAAAACATTTAAAGCATTATTAACTTTGTGGTCTAACATTTCCATAAATGTTATTATAAATCCGACTAACCTATCACTTACCGACTTTTTTACGTCTACTAGTTTTAAAAAATTACGATATTTAATATTTTTTACGTTTCCTTAAATATATTCAAACAAAAGAGAAGAGGCAAAACTATTGTTAATCTTGATAAAGAATGGGAATGAAATAAATTAAATAATGATATTTAAATGAATATTTGAAGCACTACCTTCATGATTTTCCATGTTTATTTTAATTTATATAACGCGATTTTTGTAAAACTCACCTCAAGGGCGCTGTATAATACACATTCCGACACGTCTTGCAACTACAAAGCACACAGGCGGTTGAGATTCTAGTTCTCCATTTCTAATGATGTTCAATTTAAATAATTATATAGGGGCTAGATTACAACACGTCTTGCAGCTGAAGACCGCACGGTGGTTTAGAAATCTAGGTCCCTTTTACGCTGAAAAAAATACTATGAAGTGTTTTTAATAAATAAATAATCGTTAAGAAATGTAATTTATATAATATGTCCCGCAGCGACAGAGCGATGGGCAATTGAAAAGTGAAATAATTATGTCTTTCTGAAAAATGATAGCTTAAAAATGTGATAGTTAAATAAATCAATGTGAATTTGACCGTAAAACTGAAATATTAATTAAGGTGAGTCAAAAGAAAGCAAAATTTTTTTTCGTTTATTATAAAATTTTAAGTGAAGTTTTATTATAAAATTTTCAAAAATCTTCAAAAAATACGTATTGTCACAGTTATTTTTCCATAATTTCTTTAACATGTCCACATCAATTTCGTTTATCGTCGGCCTAACCTGAAAAACCTAAACTTACAAGATTCAAGTTCAAGCGAGTGAGAAAACAGTTTCTCCTTCAGAAGTGAATTATTGTGCAAATATACAAGTTTTATATGCAAATAGTTTATTTGAAGCCCGAACAATAAACAAAAAAAATAAAATTTGATTATTTTTTAACTTTTACGAGTTTTACAAATTTATAAGTCGATATGTAAAGATTTGCACCTAAAAGATTGCATTACAAAAACAAAATGAAGTTACAAACGAATTATTTTCCACTAGAATAAAACCTTGCATTTTTAATACCCACATGGAACTGCATGCGCGCAGTATAAGTGCTTTTCTCAGTTTTTCTTCTCCCCAGGGGAAAATTGTCTATGGAGACTCAACAGCATCCCCTAGTATTTTTGCCACCCCTTTCTTACCTGTCACATCCCCGTAGCTCTTGTTCTAGACTGGCCGCTTAGAGATGTCCAGAGTGAATAATCGAATAGAAAACAAAGTAAATAAAACATATTGCGGAGAAACGGGGCGCTTAATCAAAAGAAAAAAACGCGAGCAATTCACATGGGTATTGTCTCAAACTCGGTCTTCACATACATTTTTTTGACTTCATATTGCAGGGATATGATCATCTAAATCTAAATGCACTTAAGTCATCAAATACTTAACTAATATTGTATGCTGAACTAAATAATGATTACGCCCGGTACCTTGTTTTCATAACCGTTTTGCATTAGATACGTGTTTATGTCTACACAAATCCTTGCACATAAAGTGCATTTAATTAAACTAAAAATTTATACAAGATAATTGCACTGCATTTTTATAGTTATTGCTAGCGGATTATGATAAGATTGTGACTAGGCGAACAAAAACGAGATTGGCAGTTAAGGGGAGGCAGTAGACTAGCGAGTTCGCGTTTTGAGTTAGGTATTTTATACGATGCACAAAAAGTAGATTTTCGTAAGTAGATGTATCAACAATACCTAAAGCGACACGATGAGAAGACTAAATTTTTAACATTCAACAGAAAACAATATTGATTAAATAAAGTAAACAACTTTGTTTTTAAAAACTATTTTTTTTCCATCGACCGGTTTCAAAGCAAACAAGCTTCTTCGTTATGGTTTACATAACTAATTAATTCTTTCCTATTTTATCGTTATCATGTTGACTGAATACTACACGTGAAGCCAATAAATCAAGTCTTTTTTCTTCAAAAACGAAAACTCAAACTTTATAAATAAATATGTGCCTTCTACTGCCACGGTAAATAAAGCAAACCCACCTAAAAAATGGAGGCGGATTCCTTTTACAAATGACATTTTTTCCAAAGAATTATCTAATTAACTACCATCAAACATTAAACCTGCATTCTACAAAACTAATAATGTAGGAACATTGTTATAAAATCACCTAGACAAAGTCCATAAATATAATAAATCTGGAATATACCAATTCAATTGTAATGATTGCGATTCAATCTACATTGAAAAAAAATGAAACTCTAATATTAGAGTAAACTACACTTAAGATGCTTAAATAATAATATTTTTTCTGAATTCGCAAACCATCTGATAGAAAATAATCATAACTTCAATAAAGACACTGGACTAAAAGTACTTCATGTTGAAAATAAAATATTAAAATTAGGCAACTTAGAAATCTTAGAAATTAAAAAAGCGATTTATAATAAGAAAAAAATAATTAATAACCAAATAAACAATATTTCTTTTAGTCCTCTCCTGTCTAGCTTCGAAAGTATTGATATCAAATTAAGGAAAAAAAATACTTGATTTATTGGCTCCACGTGTAGTATTTAGTTAACATGATAAAAATAAAAAAACGAAAGAATTTATTAGTTATACCTTGACAAAGAAGCTTGTTTGCTTTGAAACCGGTCGGTGGAAAAAAAAAATTGTGGTTAAAAGTTGTTTTATTTATTTTATTATAATGAATAACCACAAAATGCTTCAAATATAAAATCAAGAAAACCATATTGTTCGCTCGGTTTACGCCATACAGATTTATATGAAAATTGCGTACGGCAAAATCAATGAAAATTATTCGTGTTTATGTAAATGGTGGAACAAATACACGTATTAAGTTTAGTATCACGGAAAAAAATGCTTTTAATTGTGCTTACGGCTAAGGCATTCTTTAGTATGTTCGCCCTAAAAACTGCACTTATTTTTCTTTGCGTACAGGATAAAATTTTTTTTTAAAATAAATTAATTAATTATGGATAACTTATATAGCGCCATTTTCGTAATTAAATACCTCAAGGGCGCTTTACATGGTGATTCTATTGTTAAGTTAATTTAATTGAAGCTTTTAAATTTGTAATTTAATTAAAATAATTTATTTTGTTGTCACGTGCTACGGATTTATTCAAATGATTTAGAGAACAAGTGGGTTTTAAGTTTTTTCCGAAACATCACTTCACTTTCACAGCCTCGCACCTCTGCTGGGAGAGCATTCCATGCCATAAGGCCTGCGACCGCAAATGCGCGTTCACCAAATTTAGTGCGCTGTTTGCGTAGAGGTATAATAACTTTTCCTCTCGCCGTAGACGTAGCTGATCTAAGCGTGAGACGCCTGTCAGCTTGTTCATCTGGAATGGATAGTTCCCTTAGATATTCCGGAGCCGAGTTGTGCAGTGACTTATACATAAGCCAACAGAGTTTGTATTCGACCCTCTGTGGAAAACGTAGCCAGTGTAGTTCTAACTTTACTACATGTCAGTAGTTACGCCCAAAGTAAAGTCGAATAGGGAAAAAGTACATATTTTAAAAACTATCGTACCTTTAAAAATAAAGATTGAAGCAAAATAAAAAAAAATACATTTTTGGAGTATGTTATCGTTTTGCCTATTAAAAAACAGTGTCAGTATAAGATAGTGAAAGATCATTTCCTCGACTGCAGTTTTCAATTCAAAGTAACCCACCAGACAAGCGACCAGACAAGCGACCAGACAAGCGACCAGACGAGCGACCCGACAAGTATCGGCACAGCAGCTGACGATGCCTTGACAGAAGAACTACTATGGAGATAGAACACCGGGGAGTGTAGTATCAAAACTGTTTAACGTGATACCTAGTTTCTTACTTATACTTAAATCAGGCGAGAGTGTAAATCTGAGTAAGGTATAATTGATAAAATTAAGAAAGGGTCTCTAAAATGGTTTGGTCATGTACAACGAATGGATGACGAAAAAATAGAAAAACAAGTAGATATGGTGAAGACGAACGGTAACGTGAGACGAGGACGACCAAGGAAGACGTGGCATGATCAGATAAACCAAAATCGTAAGTCTGGTCATGTCAAAAGCAGACGGTACCGAAGGGCATGTATGACAAGATGTATGAATGTGGAAGAAGCCAGAAATGTAAGCCAGAATAGACGCGTGTGGTGGTCCATTTTCTCTGCCTACCCCATGGGGAAATGGTGTGATAGTAGTAGTAACCTATTTCACGCCCTTAATATAAACGTTCTTATTCTACATCTAGATTTGCGTAAATCCATATAAATAATTTTATAGCTACGTTCGAGCTTCTTTTTATTTATTAATGTTTTGAAGTAATAAGGAACTTTTTGATAAAATAGATTGCATATAATACAAAACTCGATGCGTATTCATTTTCAAGTGAGTTTCTTTTCAATGGACTCTTGGGTTATTGATTTTGAATAAAAAATACTGTAAACAGACTTAAAATGAATGAAAAATTTAAGTGGCCAATAATCCTAGCAAGCTTGTGTAGGAAGGGAAATATTTATCGTCCAGACAGTACACCCTTATCCCTATAGGAAAACATTTCTCTACTCCTTAAGCTGCACTATTGAGCATGTCTGGTCTAATCAAGTGAAGAATATATCCCGAGATTGTTTACTTAGCTGTTTTTTCATTATTTCTACTTGAATTGATTTTTTTTCTAATTCAAAGAACTAATTAGATTGATATCACTTTAAATACACTACCAATTAAATTTTTTACTGAAAATGAATTGAAAATAATTTCAACTGTGAGGGAAATTATTTTGAGAAAGGAATATGGGACCTGAAAGTACTCATCGAGTCGTAAATACTCGCCCAGGTTCAATTTCATACACAAAACAATCGTATTATTCATCCTCCCGAGACGGACTAGTTTGTATAATATTTTATTAAAAAAATAATTATTATTAACAATGTTTAGAGTACGTCAAAATGTTTAAAGACAAGGCTGGATTCTATACCCAACAGAGTTAATAGGATTGAAATTGATTGAAACAGAGGGAAAATAGTTTTGAGAAGGGAGTATGAAAGTCGAAGTATTTGCAGGGTATATGACTTGTCACTGGCTAGTTTAAGTGATCACTTTAAATACTGTGTTAAAGAGGTCAATATACATGGGCTGAGAAAACTAGGATATTTAGTAAAAACATAGCCAGAATGGTGAATGTTAGAAATTGCATAAAATAAACATATAAACCAACCAACGGGAGCTCATAAGCCATAATTTATCACCTATTTGATTTTTGATTTTATCTTTCAATTTTAACTTTTTATTTTTAATTCTTAATTTTAACTTTTAAATTTAACTTTTAATTTAAACTTTTAACTTAATTTTAATTTTTCATTTTAATTTTAACTTTTACTTTTGATTTTAATTTTAACTTTTGATTTCAACTCTTAATTTAAACTTTTTCATATATATATCTACTACCTGCATTTAATAAATTATTGTTGGTTGTGAATTTTTACAAAGAAATTTAAATGTTCATGGAAGCAGAGAGAGAGGAAGGAAAGTAGAGTAGCTATACAATGTCTTTTCCTTTTTATGTACTTTTTATTTAATATTTATATTTTTACTTTTTTAGAATTATATTAATTTTCCCCTCTCCTCCTGCATTTATAATGAATTAGTGTGAAATCTGTAATCGGTCTTACTTTTTTTAATTGTTCTTTTGTACCTTGTTTTATATAAAGATTGTATGATTTCATTAATTAATAAATAAATAAGCCCTGTATATGCCTATATTTCCATATTCAAGTCTCAAACATGTTAAATTCTTCTATTTGTTGATTTTCATCAGCATGTTTTAAATGAATACATTTTTTAACATTGTCGATATCGAACCTAAGACCTAGTGCTTAGCTTTTACCACTACAATAGGTCAGTTGAGTAAAGTCTCGTAATAATCTTAATTGTTTCATTTGCACCCTCTAATCCAAGGACCTAAAACCAACCATCAAACAATATCGTATTCTTTGGTGACGATTACAAAGTCCTAGTTATAGCCTTATCTTTTATCCAATCTTCCCCTAAAATATCTTTCAAGACATCATCCCTTTACTGGCTTAGCTCAAAGCTCCTTAGTTTTTTTTCTTCCGCAGGTAGTTAAAGCTTATCAGTATACCCTTTACATTTTACCCTTCACCCTTAAGAAATACATTAATAACCCATTATCTTTTTAGCAACATAAACCCAATTACAATTATTGCTTTCACAGTTGCATTAAGATGTCCACAATTAAAACAAAGGGAGACCCTGACTTGTAGTTTGGAAATAAAGGGTAATATTGAATATTTTCTCTTGAGTAAATAACTCAATTTCTTTGTTAACAAGAGTTATGTATTTACTCGTTGAAAATGGTCCCCAAAATTGAAATTTTTCTTTCTATTAAAAAAAAATACTCTTGTGTTTTTATCAACTTCGTGGCAAGTATTTTAGGCAATGTAAGTAAAATGATTGGTATTTTTTTAATAATAAATGAAATAAATATGTGGAAACTTCAAGTTTACCCGGAAATGAATGCTCACTGTCAGCTGATCTACTATCGTATTAAGGACGATGCAGAAAAAAAACGCACATTTCCTGTGCGTAAACAATTGATTACCAAAACGCGTACATCACTCATGACCAATTATTGCTAACATGCACAAATATCAGTCATATCGATAAAATCGCTGACAGCTAAGGAAGAAGTTCACGAAATGAAGCTCCCACTAGGAAGTAAAGTGAACACTGGACAATAAAGGTAACACCTTTAGTTACACATTCAGATAACACAGACAATCTGGAACAATAACTCGGTTCAATTAGTCAGCTTAACTAACAGTTCGAACAGCCTCAGTTAGTTTCAACAAGTGGCCAAGTTCAGTTCTCAGTGAAAAACGTCTACGTATTTTCGCATTGTTTCTATCTATTTATAATGTAATAAATACATTTCAACCCTCAACATCGTTTTCTTCTGTCAACCTCCAACTGGGTATGAGTTCTTATGGATCCACGTGCATAAAGTCCTACAAATACACTGTTCACTTTTATAATAAATTTGTCGTCATTAATTATATTTTTACATAACTGAATCCTTTTATCCACAGTCTATAAGCGTTTCCTGGACGATTTTCCGCACATTTATTAGACATTCCGTTGTGGAACCGCAATTACCCCCCGCCCTAGAATAAAGTTTGTAGTATAGTATGTCCCGCCAACTTTACAGCCTCCTTCATTCCATAAATTCCGACGTATAATTAATTAATTATATTCATCGTTTGACTTGATTTATATCAACAAGACAAAACAGGTGTAATTTCGTTTATTCAATTTTAATCTAAACGTGTGTTGAATAAAATTGTCGTTTAAATGGTATTATTATATTGGGATAAATAAAAAATACACTTATTACAGACAAGTACAAAAAACATGTAGAAAACCCACCCAATAAAAAGGTTTTCTTAGATGTACAAACAAATATATATAACATAAATAATAAAATCGTGGCGTTAGTTGTGCTGATCCAAAACATATTCAAGAAAATTTAAGCATAATTAAATAAAAAACGACAATCTCGGACTTGTACCACTATTATCACTCAGATGCGAAATAATAAAAAATCACTATGGAGCAGCGATCTCAAATAATTTAGCTACCATTGTAGAGCCATCAAGATGGCTCCTGCAATGGTAGCCGAAACTTCGGAACAAATCCAACACACACGGTATCACCCAAAAAAAAAACATATTAAAAACCGTGACCGTGAAAACCTTCGCACCTATTTAAATTATAGAGGTTTAAAAAAACAGTTTTCTTTCATTGATTTTCATATCTTTGTGAAAAATCATTTTTTATAACTTAACAGTGTTTTGAGCATCTTAATAATAGTTTTGGGCTCTAAATATTTATTTTATACTTTATTTATTTACTCAAATCCAAGAAATAACCGTAGGACAGTGATATTTATGCCGTTGTTTCTCAAATCATTTAAAACAAGATGCCACAAATCCAATAAGAGAGCTTCAAGTTGTGCATTTTTTTGGGGAATATATGTTAGTTTACTGACGGCGCTGACGTGCTTTTTTGAGGTTTTTTTTTGTATTGTGCCACTGTTATTCCTGGGCTGCGATTACAAACGCTATCTTTATCGGTACATATCGAGACGGCATCAAGTAAAATTGATATTTATGTACGAAAATGTTCGATTTGTAGTAAAAAACGATTTCTTCAATCCTTTATATTTTGGCCACACGTGTTGCTACTAACTACCCCCTGTGCGATGAAATCCACGTGGATTGTTGAGAAGGGATTATTAACCTCAGAGGTCGATAATCCTTAAACTGGAAGGGATGTTAGTTGGTGATCTTATTACCGCTCTCTAAGGATCATCCTATCATCAGGAGCAGGTTGGAAAGGAAGGGTAGATTGCCAGATTAAAATTGACCTATTTAAATCGACGAAGGGTTTAAATTATTTTAGCACAAAATAAGACCTATTTTCATATTTTTTGTACAAGGTGTTTTCTGTACGTACGTATTATGGATAAATTTAATAAGTACAGTACCGACAAAAAATAAGCACCTTCTTAACATTTACGTAACCATGTTTTTTTAAAACTCTTTTACTTTTATGGATTTTTATAATTCATAAATGGGGCATTCCATTTTTACTGGAGGGATATTTGATTCCAGTGTTTGACCAACTTTGAGTTGCAAAGGTAATAAAATATTTGTTTAAAACAAGATTAAGACCATTTTATCATATTGGTTTTAAGAAAAACCTAAACAGTCAATACGTTATGTGTAATAATTATTTGAATGGATGTGACTGCTGGGACACTGGAAACTCATTTCATTTTCATTTCATTTCATTTCATTTTTTTTTTTTTTTTGCACCACAACAGGCCAGGGAGCCCAATTACAGTGGTGAATTACATTACAGAACAACCAGGCTTGAGAAAAATCACATTTTTTATTTTTGTGTTCTCACCGGGAATCGAACCCGGAACCTTCCGTGCGTGAGTCAAGCGTCTTGACCACTACACCACGGAGGCCGCGGACTCCTTCCCCCACCTTTGATTTTAAGACGAATTTGAAGAATTTGACCAATTCGAAGACGAATGTATTCCAAAACTCGTCAATATTAACGAGATATGTATATATATATGAAATTTTTGCATTATTTACTATTGATTATTTTAATTTATACTCTTTATATACCACATTTATGTATTTTCTTTATTTTTTTACTTCTATTTATTTAATTCATTTTATTTATTTAATTAATATAATTTATTTAATTTTTATAATTTACTTAATTTATTTAATTTATTTTATTTTTAAAATTTATTTTATTATTTATATTCATTTTACTCATTAGATTTATTTTATTAATTTATTTATTTTATTTATTTTGTTTATTTTGTTTATTTTGTTTATTTTGTTTATTTTGTTTATTTTGTTTATTTTGTTTATTTTGTTTATTTTGTTTATTTTGTTTATTTTGTTTATTTGGTTTATTTTGTTTATTTTGTTTATTTTGTTTATTTTGTTTATTTTGTTTATTTTGTTTATTTTGTTTATTTTGTTTATTTTGTTTATTTTGTTTATTTTGTTTATTTTGTTTATTTTGTTTATTTTGTTTATTTTATTTGTTTTATTTATTTTATTTATTTTATTTATTTATTTTATTTATATATATATATATTTTTTTTTTTATATTTATTTTTTAAATTTCAATGCCCTGGCGGGCTTTTACATTATATAAAATACACAAATGTGGTAATAATAAAGTACATAGTGATAGCGAGTATAAAGTAAATTAATACAATAATCAAATGCAATGGAAAGAAATTGAAATCAATAAAACCATAAAAACAATAGGGACTCAAAACACAAAATTGCCTAATGACAAAATAAATTATACTAAACGCCTTTCTTTGAATTTTGATATTGAACAGCAAAAGATATCAATAGAGCTAAATTCATTGCTAAGTTTATGTAGTATCTGAATAGGAAAATAATTGTTAATAATAATATTATTA
Organism: Micrasema longulum; assembly: GCF_059751315.1. Lineage (NCBI taxonomy): Eukaryota > Metazoa > Arthropoda > Insecta > Trichoptera > Brachycentridae > Micrasema > Micrasema longulum. The sequence goes on from NW_028279769.1 coordinate 22,377, forward strand.
TCAGTTTTAAAACAATTATTTTTTAAAACATGTTTTTTTACAATAGTGTATTCTATTAATTTTAATGATATTATTATTTTGGATAATGGTACAATTATTAGTTGGTTGGAAAAAATTGCCATTTGGCAATAATCAGGCAATGTACAATGAACATTATGTACAAAAAGTTAAATAAATAAATTAATATACGTGTGTAACTTCATACGTATGATTTATATTTTGTTAGTTTTTAATGTTATTTCTTTTATTTGGAATGTTTATTTTGATTTAATTGTTATTTTTGGTATTGTATCGTATGTAATTATTAGCCAAAGTATGAAATGTTGTATGTATTTAATATCTTGTATTTAAAATGTTTTTTTGTTGTTGTATGTTTTATAATCTTCTTCATCATCTTCTTTAGCCTTGTTCTCTCCATTGCAGGATAAAGTCCTCTTCCAAAAGTCTCCATTTCTTCTTACCACTCGCTTTCATCATTCATGTTAAACCGGCTATAGAGTTAATGTCATCGACCCATCTTTTCTGTGGCCTTCCATCTTTTGTTTGACCATGATCTCCACATTATTATTCTGGGTGTCCGCCTGCGATCATTTTGCCTCGTCAAGTGTCCTGCCCACTGTCATTTCAATTTTGCTTTACGATCCATGATATCCGTGACTTCGATTCGGCGCCTCATTCTTCATTTCTTATTATGTCTTTTAGACATACACCGAGCATATGTCTTTCTCTGAATTATTTAGTGCATTTTAATTTATGGCTACTTTTCCGTGTTACAGACATCGATTCTAGTCCGTATGTCGTCACCGGCAATATGTAATAATAAATAATTTTATCATGAGTAATAATAAATTATTCTCATTTACTTTATATTTTATCGTTGTTAGTAATTATGGCTTAATAAAAGCACAACCTAAAAAGCCTTAATATGCTGGTAAGTATTATAGCAAATTTATTTAATTACAATAAGTTTTAAAAAATCTCTAAATCCAAACAAATAACAATACCGACCGTAAGTTAACAACATACGTAGAGAATAGTACTCAACAGGACGTTTAACATATATATTTTTTTCTTCCCTTAAGTGTAGGGTCAGAGTATGAAGACGGTACATATCCGTCACCCCACATAAAGCAAGATTTAAGGATATCCTATACGTACAAAATATGTCACGATATATGGAAATAGAAGGACCTTTATCAAATATTTCATATCCCTTGCCGTACCTCCGATGAAATATGTAACCTTTGTGCAATGGTTTCGTGTTATTCATGCATTTTATATTTTATATACATGACCGTAAATCTTCGACGCATTTTGTCTTTTTTTCTGGGGGTGGTTTTTGTCAAATATCTCGTTTTGCATTTGACAAATGGAAGTAAAAATAAGAAAAATCACAAAAAGGTAAAATAAAAAAATTTTGTATTTATATTACATTAAAATTTGTCAATTTTTTTCTCAACAATATTTTAAGTTTGTCCGAATTACTGTAGACAAGAAGTGGATTCAACCCCCATAGAGAGTTATAAATATATAACAACAGAGATGAAGAATATTTTAACGAAGGAACAACAGAAGTCAAGGCATTTAAAGGGCTTATGACCTGTCACTGGTTGGTTGAAATGGCCACTTTACACATTGTATAACATTCGCGTATAACATAGGCATGTTTGAACATCTATATTCGTTTGATTTTTCCATCGGTTGATTTTTTACTCGAGATTTTTCAAATAACAAAGATCAACAGAGGGAAGATTTGAAAGAATATAAATGTTTAAACATAAGCAGAACGGTAAATAATACATAGTGTATAATTAACATATTACAACAGAGATGAAGAACATTTAAGAGAAGGTAATATATAAATCTAGGCATCTACAGGGCTTATGACCTGTCATTGGTTGGTTGATGGCCACTTTATAAACTATGAACAATATTTTGAGTTCGTCCAATTTCTCAACTCTCTGTTGGAGCATATGGTGTCCACGAAGATCGGCCAGCTCCTGCGCATCCTCCCAAGTCCGGTTCGCGTCGCGTAGTTCTGATATAAACTGCCGACGGACAATCAGCAGTGGACGTCCAGGACGTCGAGAACCTGATGCCTTGTAAAGTAAGCAAGCGTCGTTAAGGCTCTCAGGAGGCATCCGCAGTACATGGCCAAGCCAACCGTATCGCCTCCGCTTGATGACAGTTGTCACCTGAGTTTGCTGCGTCCGTTCTCTTATTACTTCATTCACAAAGTCGAACCACCGCACACCCAAGATTGTTCTAAAACACTTATTCTGAAAACTAAGAATTTTGCTGTTTTAAGGTGGGCGCTTAGTATATAGTTTATCGAAAATCTAAAAAACGTTTGCTGAACCAGCTAATAGCAGGCAAGCCAATGTTAGGGCTTAACAACGCCTGTCGGGTCCGTTAGTACGATATATATATATATTCTACCGTCATAAGCGAAAAGGCAGCATTTTGAAGAAAATAATGAAATTAGTAAAATACGAGGAAACGTTCGACAAGAAATTCTGAAGCATTTGATACATGTATAGCAATGAGTAGTGATATTTCAAAGGAAATAATGTTTTTTAAACAATAACATAATATTTAGATTCATAAGTCAAACCTCAATGTTGATATGACACAGGTTTAGTGCTTGAAAAACAATTGACATACTGTGTTTTTACAAACAAACAAACAAACCATCACGCCGTTTCCCCGTAAGGGTAGGCAGGGAGGGTAGAACGCCACAACAATCTATCTTTGCATACAGATCTCGCTTGCTCTATATTCATACATCTTCTCATGCACGCGCGCCGATTATTCCGACTTATGACATGTCCATCTTTAAGTATTTGTTAGATTTGGTCATGCCATGTCTTTCTGTGTTCTTACTTATGATTAATTACATTATTTTAAAATTTACATTAAGTTGATAAAATACTAAAAGTGTCATATCTCAAAAGGCAGCTTTTGCAAATAACCACCTTTTTGCTTATGATGGCAGTGTAGGTGTGTGTTGTTCAATGTATATTTTACTTTAAATTGTGTATATATTAAGGTACAAGTAAACTGGAAACTTTCACAGTCAAGTATCATCTTAAAGGTCTAGAGAGTTCCATCAGTTTGTTTCTCACGCTACTGCCGAAAGCTCTTACAATGCTACAAGGCACAGTTTGAGCTAAAGTGTACCGTCAACTTGCCTCTAGACGACATCTAGCGTAAAGCTCCTTAATCTTAAAGCGTTGAACTTATTACGCTGTGTTAGAAGCTAGAGTCAGTAGTATAGATACTTGACTGGCGTGTTCCATACATTTAAGCTTAAACTAGACTCGTATTTTTTCAATAAAATAAAGATGTATTGATTGATTTAGAGTTTATTTTGTAGAACTCCATATTTAAACTTATAATGTAAGAAATCAAACACTGATTTGAGTCTACTGAACACATTCGAAAAGTTTTTGTTTTTATATTTGTAAAAATGAAATAAAGTGTTCAGTAGACTCAAATCAATGTTTGATTTCTAATATTATAAGTTTATATAAAGATGGATTATTTTTATTTGATTTTATTTTATTAACATAAACGACAAATCTGCCTTTTACAAAAATGTAAAATATCAACATATTTGGCTTAATATGTATTTAAAAAAAAAAATCCTTCGACCCAAGGTTAATAAAAAAAATTAAACCTTAAAACTATACAACACATTCCGTAGAAAGTTTAAATAATTTAAGAATAAATCTTTAAAAACAAATCGGAAAGTACTGTTTCATACAGCTGGGCAGAGTGAACAAAAATTGTTTATATTATGTGATGTATAAATAAATAAATATATTATTACCATTCACCATCGTTGAAAAAGTTCAAAAGGTTTGTTCTATAGGAACAATACCCTACACTAAATATATCCGATACGTGGAAATAACTATTGCCGAGTTCATGATTCATCTGTTCAATACGGCATTACAAGTATACACTGTCCGTGAATTGCTGCTACAAAACGGTGGCACCTGTCTAGTAATTCTTTCAGGCACCCTGAGGTTGATGAGAGATAACAGTTCAGGGCAATCCCATATTGAATTTAAAAATTTGAATAAATTTAAAAGGTCTATAATTTTTCTTCTATCATTAAGTGTTAACAAATTTAATGTTTTTAGTAAAAAATCGTAAATTAAAAATTCACGACTGATTTTAAGTTTAAATTTATATGTCTTAAGAATTTTTTTTGGACTCTTTCAGGAGAATTTTGGTGACAGTTGTAGAAAGGAGTCTTTATTGTAGAGTTATACTCTAACTGACTTCTCACTAATGAAGTATACATCAACTTCAAAGTGCCTATGTTTTTGAATTCCTTAGTCACACGTAACATGAAGTCTAATATCTTACAAAATCGACGAATATCATTGAATTTTTTTAATGCTGTTACGGACAAAGTATTAATATTGTTCTAGAACACTCCAGTGGAAAAAATGTTAATAAAATCATTTTATTATTAATTTATTTTACGGTATTCATCGTATGCTGGTAACTTTATGACGCCGTAGCGCAGTCGGTCAGACGACTAACTGTTTAATTGGCGTCGCGGGTTCGTTTCCGCCAGGTGCGAAAAAGAAATTCAAGAAAGATTTTTTTCGTCTTTTTCTCATAACGTCCTTCCATATCCTGTCTTTAACACCTGCTGACAAACCTCAACAATAGAGGTTTAGCGGATTATTTTATGCTATAAAAAAATGTAAAGACGACAGTTGTTATTAATGTGTCAGCAAATTTACTTTTCTTTTCTTTCTTATAAATAATGCACACTGTGACTTACTGAATTTCAAATTTCAACCTAACTAACTAACTAACCATCACGCCATTTCCCCGGAGGGGTAGGCAGAGAGGATAGAACGCCACACCACTCTGTCCTGGCACACTTCCTTTGCTTCCTTCACATTCATACATCTTCTCATGCACGCACGTCGATTATTCCGACTTTTCACATGACCACTTTCAAGAATTTGTTGTACTTGATCATGCCATGTCTTTCTCGGCCTTCCTCGACTTCTACAACCAGACACATTCGCATCATAAATCTTTTTAGCCGTTCTTTCATCATTCATTCGCTCCACATGACCGAACCATCGCAAAAGACCTTTCTTAATTTTGTCGATAATGCTTAACTCAGCCTTGCATTCTGCTCTAATTTCGACATTAGGGCACCTATCATACATTGTTTTTCCGCACATTCGCCTGAGGGATCGCATTTCAACAGCATTCAGTCTACTTTCGTCCCTTTTTTTCCAACTCCATGCTTCGCTTCCATACATTAGGGTTGGTACCAGAACTCCATTATGAACTGCTAATTTAGCCTCTTGCGATAGACACTTATTTGCTACGACAGACTTTAAGGCACCATTAACTCTGTTACCGGCACTAACCCTCCTTTCAATATCCTTGTCCATATTTCCATCTCTAGTAAACATACTACCCAGATATACAAATTCTTCGACCTGTTTCAAACTATCTCCATTTACTACAATCTTACATTCAGTCATAGTTACATTTCTTTCAAAGACCATGACGTTCGACTTTTGCACATTCATTAGCAAATCACTCTCCTTGCACACTTCGTAAACCTTTGTAACCAAGGATTGCAGTTCCTCTTCGCTGTCAGCTAGGAGGACTGCGTCATCGGCGTACAGAAGGCAACTGACAGTTAGATTACTCATTTTCGCTCCCACATCCATACTTTTCAATTCTTTCATACATTTATCCATGTATATGTTGAATAACCACGGTGACATTACACATCCCTGTTTGACTCCTTTAGGGATGTCAAACCAGGAAGTTAATGACCCATTTACCCTTACACACGCTACACTATCTTTGTACAAAGAAGCAATAGCGCGGACAAGGTTGTCACTCACTCCATACTCCGATAGAACCATCCATAATTTTTTCCTATCAACTCGATCAAATGCTTTTTGCAAATCAACAAAAGCGCAAAAAAGCTTCTGGTTTTTCGCCAAAAACTTTTCTGTCATATTCAAATTTCAACCAATAATAAAATATATGTGTGTATTATAGTTTCCGGGACGTCGATTATAAAAACAAAACAATTTTGATTTTTTTTTGTGTCATTATGTTTATTTATAATATATCATACTTTCGTCCAGTGGTAGTGTTTTGTACTCCAGATTGAAGAGGTCTAAGGTTCGTTTTTGCTATAGAACAACTTGACTTAAATATTCTATTAAAATAATTTTCTCCTTTATTTTCTATTTATTTTTTTTAATCTGTCGGTGGTTTAAACCAAAACGTAGTGTAAAACAAATGGTTTTTTTTCTTATTATTTCTATAAAATTAAGTCCATTACTTCACTTAATAAATTTATTCAAAATCATTGATTTTTAAAAAAGAAAACTGCATTTTGTAAAGCATATTAACCAACAGGATTTGTTATAAACAATCAAAGAATCATAAATTATGAATTAAAACAGTGCTCTAGACATCTTTAGGTGCGAATAAAACAAAACAAAAGAAGTATAATATACACGAAAGTTTTTTTTATCTTAATCAAAGCATTTTTTAAAAGAAATTTGCATTTTTATACAAATAATTAAATTAATTTATGATTGTACGTTGTTTCCAAATTTTAAAATCGTAGTTTAAGGAATTGTAAACTCGTAAAACAAATAAATTTGAATAATATAGTTAATTATATTGAAACATAACTTACCAATTAAAAATGCTTGGTACACTTCCACTTATTTATTTGATCAATTAGCGCATTCACCCTCTAATTGGCATCTTCAGACTAAAAAAAGGCCAAAAGACATAATATTTCAATAAAACAGAGTGAGACTTTCAACTTATTTTTTAAATGTGCCTACACTTCAGATAATTTTTAGTATTATATAAATTATCCTTATTTAGTATCAAGTATTTTTAATTGGTAACTAAATTTAACAACAACAACAACAAACCATCACGCCGTTTCCCCGTAGGGGTAGGCAGAGAGGATAGAACGCCATAACACTCTATCTTGGCATACAGACCTCGCCTCCTCTACATTCATACATCTTCTCATGCACGCACGCCGATTATTCCTACTTTTGACATGTCTATCTTCAAGTATTTGATGGACTTGATCGTGCCATGTCTTTCTCGGTCTTCCTCGTTTTCTGCATCCATCAACATTTGCATCGTAGATCCTTTTAGCCGTTTTTTCGCTGTCCATTCGCTCTACATGTCCAAACCAACGCAGCACCCCTTTCTTGATTCTGTCAATAATGCATGTCCCAGCCTTACACACTTCACGGATCTCGACATTTGTGCACCTATCATACATCGTTTTCCCACACATTCGCCTGAGGGATCGCATTTCGACAGCATTCAACCTACTTTCATCATTATTTTTTCAATTCCATACTCCGCTCCCATACATTAGAGTTGGAACTAGAACTTCCCTTGTGAACTGCTAATTTAGCCTCCTGCGATAAACATTTGTTTGCCAAAGTAGATTTTAGTGCACCGTTCACCCTGTTCCCGGCACTCACCCTCCTTTCAATATCTTTATCGGTCTTTCCGTACCTAGTAAACATACTTCCCAGGTACACAAATTCTTCTACCTGATTCAGAATATCTCCGTTCACGCTGATCTCACTAAATTTCAATAATAACAACAATAATAATAATTATGGATAACTTATACAGCGCCTGATATAATATAATACCTGAAAGGCGCTTTACAAAGTGATTATATAAAGATAGAAATTTTATTTTAACTTTTTAATTTAGGATAAATAAAGTACTTTTTCATATTACTTTTCCACCACATGCTAAGAATTAATTCATATGATTTAGAGAACAAGTGGGTTTTAAGTTTCTTCCGAAACATCACTTCACTCTCACAGTTTTGGATTTCTGCTGGGTGAGCATTCCATGCCGTAGGGCCTGCGACCGCAAACGCATGTTCGCCGAATTTAGTGCGCTGTTTGCGTAGAGGTATAATAACTTTTCCTTTCGACGTAGATGTAGCTGATCTAAGCGTAAGACGTCTGTCAGCTAGTTCATCGGGAATGCAGAGTTCCCTTAGATATTCTGGAGCAGAGTTGTGCAGTGACTTATACAACACCAACAGAGTTTGTATTCCACCCTCTGTGGAAAACGTAGCCAGTGCAATTCCCGAAGTAGTGGAGTGATATGACTGAATTTAGAGATTCCAAAAATAAGTCTCGCTGCGGCATTTAAAACAGCCTGTAGGCGAGTCATTTTAGTCATTGGTAGACCTGCGTAGGTACCATTACAATAATCGACTCTAGACACTACAAACGCATTTATTAATTGACGGGCGGCATCAACTGGCAAATTTTTGCGTATGCATTTAATCTGTCTCAGCTGGTAAAAGCATGAACTCATCGTTCTACTAATTTGAGCGACAAGAGAAAGGTCAGAATTAAGGATGACTCCCAGTAGTTTAACGGTGGGTAAAGCGGTACTCCTTACATCGAGTAGTGCCGTATCCTGATTTAAATTATGTTCTCTGGCTAAGGCCATCCATAGTTGTTCCGTTTTAGATGGATTAAGTGTTAGTCTATTTTCAGCCATCTAGTTTCCTACTTTCTCAATGCATCCATTAATTAAATCAATAAGCACATTTTTCTTGCTCGGTTCACAATAAAAATAAATCTGCGTATCATCTGCATAGCAGTGAGACTACAATCCACATTCTTTGATAATATTCTCTATATCTTTGGTGTACAGGAGATAGAGGAGTGGTCCGAGTACTGATCCTTGGAGTACTCCAGTAGACACCTTAAAGTTAGATGAGCTATTACCCTGAAACACAACTGCATATTTTCTTTCATGAAGATGTGAACTGAACCACATATGTGCCTGATTACGGATACCATAAGTTTTTTCCAGACGTTCAAGCAAAATGTTATGGTCTACAGTATCAAATGCAGCACTTATGTCCAAAAGAGCCAACATCACTAGATTACCAGAGTCTACCGCCGTTATAATGTCAGACAACACTCTTATCACTCCTGAAAACGTCGGTATGCTGATTGCCTTACCGAAAATAATTAATTCTGTTCGATATAATTAACGAGCCAATGAGAAACTATTTTTGATACGATGGGAAGATTTGAAATAGGGCAAAAATTGGAAAGATATTTCACATCTAATTGTGAACTTTTTAAAAGTGGAGTTACATTCGCTTTCTTTATGGACTTTGGAACAGTGCTGTGCTCCATGGAAGTATTCAATAAGTCTGTTAAAAGTGGAGCTAATACGTTAATGCATTTTTTCAAAAGCCATGTTGGAATCGGATCTAGTATACATTGTTTGTTGGGTAATGCCGCAACAATCCTTTTTACCTCATTTATAGATGTTGGTTCAAATTTACTTAATTTTTTTAAATATAGGTTATTATAACATTACTTATTTATTTATTAAAGGAATTTGTCCATTTATACAATTTATATGTTTTTAATATTACAAAAAAAAATAATTAAAGCATTTAAAAAAAATAAGCATTGACATTTATTTTGTGCATAAAATTTAAATCGCTGTAAACTCAAACCAAAAAGTCCAGATCATGTCTTGAGTTAACAATACGACAAATACGGATCATTGGATAATTAAGGCCATAGTTTGTTCTATGCTGATCGGTATATAGTACTTCATTGTTTCTCAGCCTACGCTACGAGTCGGAATATGGAATTTCACTTGTCCCAGTAATGATGAAACATTGATTATACTATTTAATATGCCGAACATATATATGGAATCAATATTAGTTCTACGTTTTTGTAGACAAGATATATTTAACATTGACTCTATATAAGCATAAGAATAATTACCTCTCTCTAGTCCAAGCATCCACGCTACTGTTCAAAGCAAGCGATGTTAAATTGATTCAATATGAGATATGCGATTCACATATAATGGAGACCAGACCACGCAGGCATATTCTAGAAGAGAGCGAACAGTTAAGCAATAGAGTTTTGATTGTACAAACATTAGTAAAATCAGAGGATGTTCTGTTAATGAAGCCAAGTAATTTCAGTGATATATTTACTGTATTATGCATATACTCGTTTTATGTCAGTTTATAGTCCAAAACAACTCCCGAATCTCTAATGGACTTAACTACATATATTTTGGAGGTATCTTTTAGGTACTCGAAGGATATTGGTTGTTTTGTTCTATGAAATGACATTATTTTGCATTTTTTAAACATCTAGTTCTAATTTATTGACTTTGCACGATCGGTCAAAAGAGTTGATGTCTGATTGAAGAAGAAAACAGTCTTGTAAAGTTTGAATTATTTTGAGAATTTCGTTGTCGATTACGATGGAATTCCATTAAAAATTGTCGATAAATAACTTAAATCAAATCATGTAAATTTTACATCATTCATTTTCTTAACAAACGTAAATCTCCGTAAAGCTCAGTAAAATAAATTTATCGCTTTACAAGTTCAATGTTGGATAACTTAAACCGTAGAAAATAAAGGAGAAAATAATAATCTCAGAATTCTTCCATTTTGTTAACGGGGATGATAAAGGAAGATGAAGTGGGTTCATTAGGGTTCTGACGAAGTATTTATTACTAAGAATGACTAACGAAGTTTGTATTACTCAATTATCGTAGATTTTTCGTGGCTTAAGCGAGGAAAAAATTGGAAGCAAATCTTTTCGTATAGTGTACTTGAAACACGTTTCCTAAATATAACCTTACCAGAGAGTGTTTTTAATTTATATTTATTATAATATTACATCATTAATCGTAGTCCTTTAGAATATGTATGATTAAATTAGTTTATGTGAAGGTACTAGGTTCAAGCCAGTGCTGATGCTAATATAATGCAAAGTATTGGACCGTTTCATTACTATGTTTATTCGTAAAACTCCCATACAATTCAAATTCTTACAATAATATATAGTTGGATAATTTATAAAGCGCCTCTTTTGGGAAAATCCCTTCAAGGGCGCCGTACTATAAATAAATATCCCAGCACGTCTTGCAGCTGCAGAGTGCATGGACGGTTGGGATTCTAGTTCCTGGTTTCCATTTAAGATAAATTTCTATTACAAGAGATAAGAGCTTGATTACAGCACGTCTTGCAGGTACAGAGAGCATGGACGGTCAGAAATCCAGCCCTCATTTGCACATTTTTCAAACGGATAAAGAAATTTTGTGTATTAATGAAATTTAAAACTTATGGGTACATACTGCTTAGTTACAGATCGTAGATTTATTTATTTTTTATTCATTGATTTATTGGTTGATTTGGTGTTTATTTTGTAGAACTCCATATTTAAACTTATAATTAGAAATCAAACACTGATTTGAGTCTACTGAACACTTTATTTTATTTTTACAAATATAAACACATTTTATTACAAATATAAACATATTTTTTATTCATATAAAGACACATATTAATAAAAAATAATAGCGTATCCATAACTCTATGAGGCCAAGAGCCCTGTGTTGAGTTGGGATACAACAAAATAGAAAGTGAAAGCGGACATATTTAAAAAAAATCTACAAATAAAAATATAAAATAAACATAATTTCAATAAACATCTGGACAACAGGCTTAATAATACCATAGATAAATCTATACAATGTTTCACAACAGTCTCCTGCAATGATCTCTTACCTTAGACAGAACCCACACTTGTACACTTCTCTTAATAATGCCCTTCGTTTTGGATAACTTAATATATTCATTCAGGACATTGAACACTCTATAATTAAATTAAATTAGGCATAAATTTAGGATACAATTTGCAAAATAGTTCATTTTAAAACTAAGATGATCACGGAAGTCAAATTTTTATTTTTAAGTAGTTTTAATTGAAATATCCATATATTTTGATGTCTTATTTTATTTTTATTTTATTTATTTATTTTGTTCATTAACGCCCAAAAGGCATTTACATAAAATAAAAATAAAATACATGCTACCATACTAATGAATAAACAAAGCATATACAGAAAAAATATGTAAAATTAGTTAGAAAGGATATAATAAAAAGTTTTGCAAAGTAAAAAAAAAAACAATAATAACAAAGGTATGCAAGAAAAAACAGTAAGCATGTAAAAAAAAAGCAAAGGTATAAGCTTATGAAATAAATTCTGTAAAGCAAACAAAGTAACTAAAGTGTTACGGTAAGCAAGAAAGACAAATTTGAGTTAAATTAATAAACGAGCAAGCATATATTATCGCGAAAAAAAAAGAAATTAAAAATGTATAAATGAAATGCGTATTTGGCAATACTACAATGCAATTTGATATAAGAGTAAAAATAAAAAAAAGTATAAGGTAATTAAAATAAATGTATTTTTTTAAATTTATGGAATTGAATTGTCAATAGTTTGACGAGCAGCTACAAATAAACTTGATATTGAAGACTTATAAGATAATAAAGAATTGGACAGAATGACTGCAGCCGTTCCATAAGTGTTACCTAACCTATGCATTCTCGGTATCAATGAATTGTTTTGTTGGTTGGAAGAAGTACTGGAGCAATGAAACAATAAAGTACTCCTAGTGTTGACAGCAGGTACTCTAAAATTAACCAATTCAAGTATTTTTGGTACTTCAAAAAGAGAGTTAACAATTTTATACAGTACAATAAGATCATAAATTCATGATAATTTGACGTAATTATGTTCTTTAAAATGTGAATTATTTTTATTTGTTCGAGTGCGTGTTGTATTTCAGTGAATGTTTCCTAGATGTACGAGAGTTGGTGTAGTTATTTATTTTGTTTATATTACTACGTCCTTTCGAAGCCGGATCCTTAAGCCATAAGTATAAAGTACAGCCCCGGTCCCAATTTGGAACTAACACCGATTATCTTCACTGTCATGCAGAGAAACGGTGAATGTACTGACCATGTGCATTCGATTAATTTGATTAATCACTAATTGACAATACTGTTTTGATGACTACGATGAAAGCTTTTAGTGTTTCTTCCTATGTTTTATTATTTTCGCAGATTGAATGTAAAGAAATATTAAGTTTTCGCTAAATTAGTTTTAAGAAAATTAAAGTAAATATATACGAATCTGAAGAAAGACACTAGTCTTTATAAACAATTTCGGCAAAGGGGCGGGCGCTTTCATTGTAAATATAGAAATTATTGATAAGATATTCAATACCACTACATAATATTCACTTTCTCAGATTGAAAGTGCGCAGTACAATGCTGTATTGCTTTTTATTATATTAAAAATATGTCAATTATAAAGCGAATGATATAAAGATAAAAAAAAATGAATATTGTTACAAGCGATTTATTATTATTACTCAGAATAGTTTCGATTACAGTCTGTTAGGAATGTTTTCTACGGTCGGATAGGCCGCAATTTGGTTTCCCGCTTGTGCGGTGTAGCGGTCTGGCGACCAGAATGTATCGACAGTACCAGCACAGAACTAGCGAATGCAGTATTATTTTCTACATAAACACTAATCAAATTTTACGATAGGGTTGGGAAACCCCATTTCGGTGCCGATAAAAGCGGTTTTTAAAATAAATGACTATCGGATCGTTCAAATTCTTCTTCTTCTTCTGCCGCTCCTACCGGAGGTTGGTGACCATCATTCTGAATGCATCACGATTATTGACCAGTCAAGTATGCGCTGCTGCATCCGGCATACCCATCCACTGTCTGAGATTTTTGAGCCATGATGCTCTTTTTCGTCTTAAACCCCACCTGCTATAGGCAACACTAGGATTAAAAATTCAAAATTATTTACACTAGCTCTGGAAGATGTCTTTAAAATTCTTGACTTGAACAACAAGGGTATTAATATCAACGGCAAACTCATTCGCAATCTCAGATTCGCAGATAATATAGTCCTATTTGCTTAAGATGAGAAAGAACTCGAAAACATGATAAACGAAGTTAATACAGCATCCCTGAAAATAGGCTTGAAAATGAATGCTTCAAAAACTAAAGTAATGAGTGATGCAAACCAATCATGTAACATCTTAGTAAATGGACAAATCATTGAAAAGATTGATGGTTATATATACCTAGGACACGAAATAAGGCTCGGTAAAGATAATCAAGACGTAGAAATAGAAAGAAGGCAAGGTTTAGCATGGGCTGCCTTTGGTAAGCTCTCATTTATCCTAAAATCTCCGAAGTATTCACAATACTTAAAGTAGAAACTTTTTGATACTTGTGTTCTCCCTCCTGTGAAACTTTTGTGTTCACGAAAAAATTTTTCCATAAATTATCAGTGACACAGAGAGCCATGGAAAGGAGAATGCTGAGTATTTCGTTGAGAGACAGAAAAACCAATACATGGATTAGAGTGAGAACAAAGGTCACCGATGTGGTCCATAGGGCGGCCAACCAGAAATGAAGCTGGGCTGGTCATATAGCCAGAATCACAGACTCTAGATGGACCAAAAAAGTCCTGGAATGGTGACCCAGAACGGGTAGAAGAAGTGTCGGCAGGCCTCAGACAAGGTGGTCTGATGACATAAGACGAGTTGCAGGAAGTGGTCGAATGCGGTTGGCTCAGGGTAGGGATATATGGAGACTAAAGAGTGAGGCCTATGTTCACCATTGAACAAGGGACGGCTAATGATGATGATGACCCCACCTGCATTTTACTCGTTGCGGGATATGTGACGAAAGTGTAAGGCTTTTCTTTTTGTGACTGTTGTCAGTAACTCCATCTCTCTGTTCATAATGCTTAAAACCGCTTCATTAGAGATAATATCAGTCGATGAGATTTGAAGCATTCTTATGCACAACCAAATTTAGATGAAACTTAAAGTCTAACCCTTCACTCTATATAGCAACACTGGCAATACATAAGCTTTTATTGTTGAAATTCTAGTAAATTGTATTAGTTGTACAACTTTGCTTCCGTCCAAGGTTAAGGGGAAAAAGCCTGATGGTTTGTTTAGAAAATACCAATTATTTTATATTTCTACTCTTTTAATTTAGTCTTATTAAAAAAGTTTTTTTGACTGCATACTGTAAATCACGGTATTATTTTGCGTTACCAAAGTCACTCGAATAACTTCCCGCACCCTCCTAAATCGCTAGTATCACGAATCTAATATCTGCCTACTTCGGGGAAAATTCAATATCCGAGTCCTTAGAGTTCGTGGGAGCTAATCATTAATTGGAAACATTATGGGTGAAGTCAATAATCTAACCGGTGCTTGTAGAGCAGGGTGCATTTAATTATTACGGGCCAACAAACTTTGATACTCAATTAATATTAATTTACTTTAAAGTATATATAAGAACGTTTTTTCGTGATTTTTTTATAATAACTATTGTGATAAATTATTATCGTATTCTTTGTTTTTGAAAATAAAAACGCAAAGGTTATATATATGATCAGTTCTTCGGTTTAAAATTAAGTCATTAAGGAAATCATCATCATTATTACCCAATGGTGCACAGGGAATCAAAAGCGGTGCATCTCGATCATTTGTTACGTGATCGGTCGTACTGTTCAGAAACAATAAAATGTTGCAGTGTAAAACCACTATTAAATCAAAATTTCATGTAGAGCTTTCTAGAAAAATATAATATAAGTGTAGTGCCAAACGAACTAATAACGATATAATGAGTGGATGTATGAAATAGTTCTAATAAAATCGAATAGTCGCAACCGTGGTAAAAAAATAACTGTAGGGCCCATTTTATACCATGACAAAAATCCGCAAGGCACGAGAAAATAATAAAGGTTGGATTTTCTTTTGCAGGTTTTTTACCGTTTTTTTTACCGTAGCCGTTAAATAGGTTTTTAATAAATACAAAAGGATATAATAAATATCAATCATCGTAATGAAATTTGTACTATTCATGGTAAATGGGCTTTAATTATTTTTAATGATATTTTACAACCCTGTTTTTTCCACAAACACCTCACACAAAGGAACAAAGCATCAAAACACTTTCGACCCTAAACTGAACAGTAATTAACAGAAAACGGTGGCTTTTTTTCCTTTAAAAAAATGTTTTACAGCTAAACAAACTAAAGTGTAGAATCAATAGGGTGTCGCCAGTATCTGACTGTATTTTTTCATAATGAAAACTGCTATAATAATAATATTTCAAAAAAGTAAAAAATACACGATTTTTGTTTGGAAAAAATAACTTTGTACACATTCCTTTCTCGAAAAAGAAACTGTGTGCATGTTAAAATATTATGTGGAAATTTGAGAGTTATTCTCTACATGTAAGCTTCCTATAAGTAATAAAGTGTAGTTTTAAATTAATAAAAATGTGATTATCGTCAATATTTGATTTTATTGGAAATCCAAACGACAATAGTTATTATATAATAAAATGCATTCGATAAATAAATTTCATTAAGTCCAATTACGGGCTTCCTCGTAATTTATTGGTTACATAAATTGTCATATAAGTATAACAGAATTTAATGTAAAATAAGAAATCGTTCACCACTCCTTACATAATTACTAACTATTAAACATACAAGAACTAATTTGTTATTTTATAGTATGTGAATATAACTTATCTTGTTTATTTTTAATATGAAAATAAATAATGTAAACTTTAATACAGAAACACCAATGTCGGTCACACAGATACACATTATAATATACATGTATATTAATACGACTATGGCTGACGGTACAGTATTCTCGTATCATACGGTGTTATTGGTACAATTTTGCAATGTATATGGGCTACGGATTCAATGCGAATTCAAATGCAACATCATAACTTCAGTTTGTTATACAAAAAATAATAACATAATATAATCATTCAGTAGTGTGTAGAGTAACCACATTGGAACACCAAATGCATAGTATCTCAACAATCTGTTACGTTAAGGTAAGGTAATTAGTCTTACGCTTCAAATGTCCAGGGATGGTGAAGTTTTCTAGTAAAAAAATGCCTTCAAAAACAAATATTTCACGATGACCCTGCCTGAAATCGAAACCGAAACCTCAAGTATGATTGGAAATTGCTTCACGCATTACACTACAAAGTAGACATATGACTCCTCGATAGTATACATAAAATATACTCATATTTGATAATTATTACATTGAAAAAATACTAAGGCATATAATATCATTATGGTGAATGACAAATATGCATAAACAGGTACATAATATAGTCTGACAGCAGAATAAGAAAATATCACGTTTATATTTTGTACGATTTCAAAACAATAAAGGGTCTATGAAATACTGTCAAGTAAAAAGATTATTTTCATAAAAAAATATTTTCAAATTTATGAATTTAAATTCCCGCGAAAATGGTTCATTGCATTGGCCACGCCTCTAATACGTCACGATTCTGTTAAATTTTGAACACCGTTTGTGGCCGTTTAATTTTAAATGGACAATTCACATCAATAATTTAACTAGCAACATTATCAAGTCTTTTTCCAAAAAACAAAAACTATGTTCTAAAAAAAAATCTTATGTGTGAAGCCTTTGTTAAATCTAAAATATGTTATAAGCAACAACTATGGGGAACAGGAAACCAAAATGACATAAGAGGGTACTACTTGCAAACCCGGCAAAATACAAAATCTAAAAAAACTAAACTAGGGCTGACTTACGAGATGACTCAAATGCTTTCAGGTCATGGTGCTTTTCGAAAATATCTTCATAGATTTAAAAAAAAGAAATAACGATTGCTGCCCTTGCGATGGACTCAGCTCTCGGGACGTCCTCGATATATTACACGATTGTCCCATGTTTGACGCCGAGAGGTTAAACTGCATACAAATGTGCGCACAATACGGCCAAATTTTTGAAAACCCAGAGGAAGTAATACAAAATGAAGCCACTGCCGAAAAATACATTGACTTTCTAAGGCCATAGTTACAAAAATAAAAAAAATGAATGAAGGAAAATATGAAAAATATACATACCAGGAAAAAAAGCTTTGTATGCATAAGCAAAGCAATGAATAACAGGAACATGAGGAAAAAAAAAAAGCCCGGCAAAATCCAAAAAAAAAAAAAAGAGATATTAATTGAAACATATTCAGAATACATTTTTTTACAATAATGAGGAAGTTCAGTGGTTTTTAAAAAAAAAATATTTGTTAATAGACTGTTAAACAAAGTCAAAATTTTTTTTTTTTAATTTTTACATATCGTATTATCGGCGCTACGATTTTTTAAAGTTTTGTATTTCTGAAATAACTCCGCGTGTGACGTCAGAGGTTCATTTCCGCTTATTCTCATTCAGTTCTTACTTGGTTCAGAAGCGACAAGCAGACCGGAAATCTTCCATAGCTCTCAGATCATAGGTCGATTCACATGAATCAGTGACGTCATTTAAAGTAGTGCGTTTTTATCAAAATATTTTTTATTATTTTTTCTGTACATTTTCAAGAAACTTTGCAGTACAATTTAATGCTCTAATTTTTACCCCGCGTAAGAAAACATTTTTTGTATCCAATTTCCCGTAGGGCTAAAGTTCCTCATTATAACATTTCCAGTTAAAAAATACAGATTTATTTGTAAGAACTTGACTTTTACATTATCGGGTTTGTTGCAAACATGGCAACCTCTGCTTGAGTATTGTAAAGTTGGAATGTATAAAATTAAATTTATTATTTAACTACTGTTTCTTGACAAATTCATGCTTATATCATCACTGCTTACGAATAAAATATTATCTGATTATTATAAAAAAAATAAGTTTAAAAAAAAGTTGAAGTTAAGTATTGTATCATGTGATTTGCTCAGAATAAAGAAAGATGGATTTTGCCGGGTCTTCAAATAGTACACTCATAAACAGACTACAACCACACCAAAATAAAATATTAAAGCTAGTATATGACCTCCCTTATCTAACACCAACTAAAGAACTCTTTAAAAAAACTATACATTTTTTTTTTAATGAACTGTTTAAACTAGAATCTTTAAAATGAATTCATAATTTAGCTACTGATATAATTGTAGACAAAGAACTAAAACTTGTAGTAAACATGGACATAATACAAAGAATATCAGAATAATATCACAAACAATAACAAAAACAATATTAGAACAATCAAGACTAAGGAATCAGGCACTGAAATTATAAAATAAATTACCAGGCAAAACTAAACAAAAGATTCAGACAAGCTTTTCAAAAGGTGTAAAAAATATTATTATCAACAACAGAGTATGAAAAAAAAACATATTTGTTATTTTTATAAAATGAATGTAATAATTCGTAAGGGTTAATAAATAAATTTCATGTAAAATTTTTTAAAAAATCGAACATCGTCACGAATCTTGACGTAAAAATTGCAAGGCCAAACATGCCGCGTTTTTAAAAAGACATGTTTTTTAACAGTTTTATTTTAAAAGTTATGCATGAAAAAAATTCTATTTAACATCCATGGTGATTTCGAAAATACAATCAATTTTTGTAAATCCATTTCACATATTATATTTATCGATATTTTTAGTATGTGATATTTTCCAATTATGTATCTAAAATGGCGAAGTTAGTTCCTGTTTTGTTCAATCCATGGATAAGTTTGTGGCACTAGAACAAGGACGCGGGAATCTTCCAATTGTTTTCTCTTCAAGAGGCGAACGAATTGAAAAGACCGTCGTAATTTACCGCCATTTGCAAAGAATTTCGATTTGTAGTGCGGGATTTGAAGCAAGAATGTCGGGGTGAGCGGGAGATTCGTTTCCGCGGGAAAAGGTTTAATATCGAATCTTGACAGCCAGACGCTACGCCGCCGCCTCCACCACACAACACGGTAGTACATTATTTAAATGTCGACTCAAACACCAGCTTCAGTCAGTACTTACCTGCTAGTTCAAAATAATTCAAAGTTGGGTAAGCTCATAACATCTATTGTTGATAAAACCAACTGACCTAAGCAGTATAAAAAATTAACATACTTTCAGTCGTTTTATTGGCATGGCATATGATAGCCCTAACAGATTGGTATTAATTCTATGTAATACAATTGTTTAACTTAACCTAAATAATCTTAGAATTTGTTTTAATGTACAGTGGGTATAGTTATGGTATGATCTAGGCAGACATGGCAAAGGTGTCATATCAAGTCAGGAGTAATTATAACGCTTGCTTCTTGAATGCTTGCCTTTGTTGTAGGAACTCATCGACAGTAGTGACTAGTGAGATTTTGTTAACTGTCCTGAGGATCATTAGCAGAGGGGAAAAGAATCTGACGTTGGTTCTGAAATTTCTCTCAGCAAAGACGGCATTAGTATGCAAGTTACTGTGAGGTATATTACGGTTAATATGAGCAAGGATATCATGGTCATCTATATAGTTAGATATTATTTTGTGAAAGAATATTAAGCCGACCAAAACCCTTACGAACTCTAAACTGAAAATGTGAAAGTATTCTAGGCGTTGCCTAGTAAGTAGGTGAAATAACTATAATAACAGATGAATAAATATATAATTTATGTATTTATTTTTTACACTATTTATCAAAATACAATTCCACGTTTACTTCGCCCAGCTAACAAGAGTACATACCCCGTTCCTAACTAGGCAATTACATTTTAATATATTATAATAGTTCACAAATTAATATAGAGCACAGACAAACAAGATATAAACTTATTCGTATACACATTTTCATACATATACATACAGACATACACATATATACACATATTTCTTTTTTAATAGCATGGTTTTGGAAGAAAATTTCCTTACTTTTTTTTAGACAACAATATTTAGAAATTTCACACAAAATTATTTTATGCTTCTTTGTTTATACCAGTTCATACTTCGAACATTGTTTTGAGTAAATCCAAATTAATGTTATCAAGCTTTTCAATACGTGTTGTGTCTTTTGATTTTGTTTACAGGGTGTGTGTTTGAACTTTGCACAATTACCAAACATCAAGTTTCACATTACAATGTCTACTCTTTACTCAGATTAACCCTAATGATGCTGGGCTCTTCTTCTGCGGTTTCCTTGAACTATGCCCTATGGCCGATGTCTTAATTATAGTACACTGCTGGAGAAAACGGGAAGTTTGTATAATTAGGGTCAACCGGAAGAAATTTTCGCTTTGTTTCATCGGTAGTAGCTACGCGCGTTACACTACCCGCCAGAAATATAAATTTAAAAAAATTAAATAGTAATAAAGAATATTTATTTTCGTTCTAATTAAGTAACCCAATTTCAGAGTATTTCAAAATAGTGTGAGAAAACGGTGAATAAATTACGGGAATCAAGTTGTAGTGGAACGGGATTTTAACCCCGGAACACTTATCTACGAGCATATATCCGTAACACTACCACAGAACCACAATCTGGTTTAAATAATCATTTTCATAAATAGATAAGCATAATTCACAACCTACAAAACGTTTTGGAACACTGATGTATCAGAGCATTGTTTATTCGTGGTGTCCATTTTTTAAATTCATTGAATATTTTATTAAAATTTGTTTTTCGTTATATTATTTATGTGATTAACGATTTGTTAAAAAACATTTCTAAATACTTTTTAGTTTATTTTTTTTAATTTTTATTTTTTTATATATTATACATGCGGACATTGCATAGATTTATATACTATTAAGCGTGTTGTACAGATGTTTATTTACATTCATGTTTAGATAATTATGTTTATTTTTAGTATTCTTTAATAATATGCATGCTTCTACTTTCTGTTATGTTATATCCCAACTCAACACAGGGCTTCATAGAGTTAGGGATACGCTATTATTCAAATTTGTTGCAACAGAGAGGGAAAACATTTTGAGAGGGGAATATGGGAGTCTAGGCATTTACAGGGCTTATGACCTGTCATTGGCTGGATTAGGTGGCCACTTTAAACACGGTGTAGCATTCACCATTCTGCCTATGTTAGAATATCCACATTTCCTCAACTCTTCCATCTGTCGACTTTTGTGAAGTTAAAGAGCTCTTTTACCTGGAAATACATAGACTCCCATATTCCCTTCTCAAAATATTTTCCCTCTCTGTCCCAACAAATTTAAATATGAACAACTCCTTAGGGAGAGGATCCAGCGAGTCTGCAAGCATTTGGACATACTCAAAACATTGTTGAATACGCTATTATTATTTATTTGTTTTATGTATCTTCATATAAATAAATCGATAAAAAAATAATACAACGATATTCTTACATTTTCATACTTAACGTCACTACCTCCCTAATGGAGCCGGATGCTTGTGTTTAGAGAGGAGGTTCGTTTTACAATTTATAAAACTTTTTTTTTGAAAATCATCATTTCCTTTCCGCACCTAATGGTGCAAAGGGCACTGAATTGGTATATTATTTACAGCGTATCTTGATCATTTTTTTATTACATGAAGGTAAGATGATCCAGATACGAAAATATTCATGAGTAAAAACCTCTTTTTGAAATTAATATTTCATGTCAACTGTCGGGAATCGATCTGGAAACCTCTTGCGTGGTAAGCAAACATGTTGACCATTTCATCACGAGATGGATAAACGATTTATGATTTATTATAAAAATCTATGAACACAGCATGGATAAGATTCTTTTTAAACCTTTAGATTATCAATACTTTTTACATTTTATTAAATTGATTTTTTATTCGTTTATTTGCTGAAAATAGCTTAGCATTATTCAATCAATTTGTAAAAAAACTAAATATAATTTTTTGATGTACCTAGTTAAATAATTTTAAAACACGAACATGATGCCCAAACAAATAATTCAAATTAATAATTATAAAAGTAAAAGACAAGTGATACTTTAATCCATAAATTTGGAAAAACCAGTGACCGGTTTCAATGATTTCGCGACATTTTAAGACTGGTATCTATATCAGAACATAAACGTTCCTTTGATTTAAAAAAAACAATGTAAAAATAATTAAATTTGCTCCCAAAAGCCATACATAAGATCAATTAGAAATTCTTAAAAACAATAGATGAAAAAAAAACCCGATGTGGAATTACTTCATGAAAAGTTAACCCATGTGTATTTCGCAATACTTTATACTAATCCTTTTCAGACATCGTAATTGAGAATCATAAGCCTCACTGAGATGGAACAATAAAGAACCTGAACCACAACAAATATATATATAAAAACAATATTTAAACTAAAATAAATATAAAACAACTTCGTTTTTAACCACATATTTTTATTTTTTCTACCGACAGGTTTCAAAGCTACACAAGCTTTTTTAACAAGTCTAGTTTTAAAGATCGCATCCATCTCACTTTACAAAGATACATAATTTATTAGGTCCATATGTTTCGATGCATATTTATTTAATTTTACAATACGCCCAAAGGGCATTTACAAAAATTATATACGTAAGAACAAACACAGTAAGTAATAATTTTAAAAATAAACAAAACTTTTTGTTTTGTATATATGGTGAAACAAAAATACATGCTGCAATGCAAAAAAAGAAGTGAAATTTTGCATAGTAAAAAAGAAAAAAAAATATGGATACAAGAAAAATGTTAGAATCGAAAAGCAAATTGTAAATAACTTGTAAAGAATCGAGGCAAAAAAAAAATATAAATGTGAAAAACAAATAATAAAAATAAGTTTACAGTAAGTACAAATAAACATATTTATAGTTATATTATATTTACTCAATAATATTAATTAATCACTGTTAAAAATAAAATAGGTTAAAATTCATTAGTTAAGTATAACAAGAATATTGAAAAAATAAAAAATATCAATACTTCGCAAGAATACATTATATAATTGAATAAACAATCTGTTCCTCACTGGGAATTGATTTGATGATGTTAATTTAACTTCAAATGATGCAACATGAACATTTTCTGTACGGCTACTTACATGTTTGCACAAAAATCAATACAAGTCAACCCTAGAGCGACATTTCACAGTTAAACGAACCCCGAAAATTGGGAATTAGTTATTTATTATTCAGACCATTCATTCCGTCCACATCGGAAAACTAACACGGTCTGTTTGGAGATACAAATCGTGAATTCATCGATCGCGTAAACAGACCTCGTCCATCAACTAATTGGATCGGATGGTCGCCCCATCTAACTTTGTGGAGTCGGTAATGGAGGAAGGAAAACTTTAATGGTCTGTGTTGAGTTAAATTAAACAGAAAAAAAAAACTTTGTGGCTCGTGTGTAGCAAAAGTCCTTTTAATTAACAAAAAATTTTAATTGACATATTGCAACAGAGAAAACGTTTTTTAAAATTATTTTTTTAAATTAATAAATTTCAAAAAAGGTACATATGTAAAAAAAAAAATACATATCTACTTAAAAACATCTAGTAAATGTTATCACTATAACTCTCTAAAAAAAGAGATTAACTCTTGTGCTAGGAGTGACTAACACTATTGTAGTTGTTTATTTATAAGAGTTTATATAATTTTAAATACGAGTACATAAGAAAAAAAATAAAAACATAGGAGATATAAAGAAAAGACATAAAACATTATTACATTCATACTAATTAAAATTTTATGTAGTTTTTACAAGTGTTCAAAAAATTTCTTTAGATTTACTTTAAATTTATTTTTTGATATATTGTTTTAATAGTTTTTAGTGCAGTGGGAAGATTATTTTATTTTTTTACATATTTGAATCGGTAATTTGAGAAATTCCCATAAATCGGTCAGTGTTTCGTCGGTCAAATGTTTTTTGAGTATCGGAATCTAGGCATTTAATGGGATTTCGACCTATTTATAGGTTGGCACATTGATGAATTTAAACACTTTATGATATTTATAAGTAAGCGTACGTTAAAACTCTTAAAATCTTTTGATTTTTGTGAAGTAATAGAGCTGAAACCATTATTGAGAAGGGGCATTTTACGCGATGCGTCTACAAAATTACATTACAGCATTTATCTACCATCAAAGAGGTGTCAGGTTCGATTCCAGGCAACGTTGAGATGAAACAATACTTTTAAAAAAATCTTTTCACTTAACAACATTTCCCATTCCTGGCACTTGAAGTGTAAGACTAGTCACCTTTCCTTCATATTACAAAGAATCAAAATATATTTAAAATTAAAGTAAAAACTAAAAGACATTTTGTTTGTGAACATTTATTATTCATTTAATAGCTACACATGCTATGCAGTTATGCAGAAATCAGCCAGCCAAAGAAAATTGAAACTGAGATAATAGCACTTTTGTGAAAGAATGAGTAGTCAAATCTTCACAACAGTCAGAATCTTTTCTTACCTAAGTACTTACTATAAAGTAAAGATAAATAATGCATGCATTCGTTTTTTTAATATTACGAAAAATAATTTGATTATGTATTAATTTATTTATTTTACAACACAAGTGCCTTTTACAGTAAACAATATAACATTGTAATGCGTTCAGTTATACAAAAAAACAATATTACATAAAAAGAAAAATAAAAATAAATAAATTTATTTATATATATACATATATGTATGTCAGCATACAAAAGATACGGAAACGTAGGTATGTTTTTTATGTTATTTTATTTTCTGTAGATATCAACAGTAATACATGTAAAAAAAAATATAAAGAGAATAAAACCAATAACAGATATCCACAGAAATACATTAAATACTCGTACAATACATGCTAGTGTGTTTGTGTGAGTGTAAGTGTGTGAGAGGGTGGGATGAGTGGGTGTTATAATGTAATGAGGGTGGACATGTGTGTAAATATCATTGCACAAGTGCCAAAAATAAAAAAATATAAAAATATATAAAATATTAAGAATTAGAGATAAAATAAGATTTTATTATAGAAACTAAGTAAAAAACAAAAAAGTGTGTTTTAAAACGCGCATTTTAAATGTTAGTTTGGTACAATAAAAAAAAAATTGTGAACATAAAATGAGTTGACTGCAGATTATAAGCATAAGTAGCTTTTGAAAATTAATCGTGAATCGAATTATAGAACATCATAAAATATTTGTAAAGAGATGATTTGAATTCATAGAGAATCTAGTTGAAAATGTCGATATGAGAGGTACATCTATTTCCTAGTCTGTGTATACGCGGTATTGGGGAGTGACAAAGATAGTTGGTTTAGAAGGGTGACAATAATTCGTCAGTACTCGGACCACTTCTCTATCTCCTTTACACTAAAGATATAGAGAACATTATCAAAGAATGTGGATTGTGGTCGCACTGCTATGCAGATGATACGCAGATTTATTTTTATTGCAAACCAGGCGAGAGAAGTGTGCTTGTCAATTTAATTGATGGATGCATCAAGAAAATAGGAAACTGGATGGCTGAAAACAGACTAACATTAAACCCATCAAAAACTGAACAACTGTGGGTGGCTTCAGCCAGACGACAGAATTTGATCCAGGATACGGCTCTACCCAATGTAGGGAGTGCCGTTCTACCCACCGTTAAACTACTGGGAGTTTTACTCAATTCTGACCTATCTCTTGACGCTCAAATTAGTAGAACGATAAGTTCATGCTTCTACCAGCTGAGACAAATTAAATGCATACGCAAAAATTTGCCGGTTGATGCCGCCCGTCAATTAATAAATGCGTTTGTAGTGTCTAGAGTCGATTATTGTAATGGTATCTATGCAGGTCTACCAATGAACAAAATGACTCGCCTACAATCTGTATTGAATGCCGCAGCGAGACTTATTTTCGGAATCTCTAAGTTCAGTCATATCACTCCACTACTTCGGGAACTACACTGGCTACGTTTTCCACAGAGGGTCGAATACAAACTCTGTTGGCTTATGTATAAGTCACTGCACAACTCGGCTCCGGAATATCTAAGGGAACTATGCATTCCAGATGAACTAGCTGACAGGCGTCTCACGCTTAGATCAGCTACGTCTACGGCGAGAGGAAGAGTTATTATACCTCTACGCAAACAGCGCACTAAATTTGGTGAGCGCGCATTTGCGGTCGCAGGCCCTATGGCATGGAATGCTCTCCCAGCAGAGGTGCGAGGCTGTGAAAGTGAAGTGATGTTTCGGAAAAAACTTAAAACCCACTTGTTCTCTAAATCATTTGAATAAATCCGTAGCACGTGACAACAAAATAAATTATTTTAATCAAATTACAAATTTAAAGCTTCAATTAAATTAACTTAACAGTAGAATCACCATGTAAAGCGCCCTTGAGGTATTTTATTACGAAAATGGCGCTATATAAGTTATCCACAATAAATAAATAAATAAATAGAGTATTTTGTCCTGTTCTAATTGTTGATATGTTTATATTTATTAAATCCAAGAGTTCGCAAAAATCTAATTAAGAAATTATGATATATTGTCCTGCGATCCTACAGAGTAGGTATATTCAAAGAATTTAACAAAGACAAGAAGTTAACTTGTTATATAGGAATATGTCATTTGAAATGAATGAATCTCAAAAATTTTCTCTCTTTTCTCAGCTCTTTTAACATTAGGAAGTTTATATTTGAAGCACTTTTTTTGTGGTTATTCTTTACAATAAAATAATCAAAATATTTTTACAAATTCACCCATATCATCCACACACCCTTTATGAATCGCATCATATTATTTATTTATTAATAACCAAATAAACGATATTTATTTTAGTCCTCTCCTGTCTAGCTTTGAAAATATTGATATCAAATTACCACCCCCGTAAGGAAAAAAATACTTGATTTATTGGGTCCACGTGTAGTATTGAGTGAACATGATACAGATAAAATAGAAATTTATTAATTAGTTACGTAAACCTTGTTTGCTTTGGAACCGGTCGGTGGAAAAAAAAGAATGAAAAATTAGTGGTTAAAAACAATTTAAGTTTGTAAGTGAAAATTCTTGATGGAAGTTCATTGCTATTTATTATATAAATAAAACACGAGTGATACTTTAATCCACAAATTTGGAATATCCAGTGACCGGTTTCATCGCTTTCGCGACATCTTCGAGACTGATATCTTTATTAAAAAGTTAAATGTATTTATACAGAACAGAGGTAAGGATACATAATTCAAAGTTATATGTAAGTAAATTAAATAAAGTTATTTTTATCTTAAGGATCATTATCAACAATTTTCTATGGGTTAACTAATGAATTGATATAATGCTATTTTAATGAGTTTAAGTATTTTATTTTATTTTTGGTGTCACGAAGGATGAGACTATAGAGAGGATTAAAGTATCACTCGTGTTGTATTTATATAATAAAAGTTAAAAACAATGTTTTTTATTTATTTTATTTTATCTTTAACTATTGTTTATGTGAATTTAATGTTTTAATCATTTTTAAAGTCTGGCTGACCACACAAACCTAAGGTGTGCATTTTGCCGAAAACGGCCAATCCTACTAAAACTCCGATGTATATTGTGTCGTTGTGCATTTATCATATTATTTCATATTAATACAAGGGTACTAAATTGTAAAAAAGCACTGAATTTTTGATAATTTCATTACATTTTAAATTAATTTTGGTTTGAGTCTGGCTGACCACATAACTTAAAATAAGAATTTTGCGGAAAACAGCCAGAGCTTATATCTCATACAATCTCTGAATGTATGAGGTGACATTCATTTTCGTGACATTTCACGTAAAACACTCACACGTTTTGAATATTTTCAATGGGAAATGGGAATATTTTCAATGGGAAATGGGAATATTTTCCCCTTTCCTGGTTTTTCTTGCAAGGCTGGTAAGGAAGCGCACTTCCTTGAGATTCTTGCGGTACACCTGCGATGTGTTTTTGGCTACCTGTATTCACAGACACTTCAGAAAGTAATCTAAAAACCTTTACTGTAATGAACACATTAGTATGTCTAGAATTTTTAATGAAATATTTTAAATTAAAAAACGACATTTTCACTCGTACACGTTACATTATCAAATTCATCATATAATTTTTGAATGCAACATTATTATTATTACTATGGATAACTTATATAGCGCCATTTTCGTAATATAATACCTCAAGGGCGCTTTACAAAGTGATTTTATAAAGATATATATTTAATTTTAACTTTTTTAATTTAAGAAAAACAATGTACTTTGTCACCACATGCTACGGATCAATTTAAATGATTTAGAGAACAAGTGGGTTATAAGTTTTTTCCGAAACATCACTTCACTCACAGTTTCGGACCTCTGCTGAGAGAGCATTTCATGCCGTAGGGCCTGCGAGCACAAATGCGCGTTCGCCGAATTTAGTGCGCTGTTTGCGTAGAGGTATAATAAGTTTTCCTTTTGACGTAGATTTAGCTGCTGTAAGCGTAAGATGTCAGTCAGCTAGTTTATCTGGAATGTAGAGTTCCCTTAGATATTTTGGAGCAGAGTTGTGCAGTGACTTATACATAAGTCAACAGAGTTTTTATTCCATCCTCTGTGAAAAGGGTAGCCAGTGTAATTTCCGAAGTAGTGGCGTGTGAATCATTTGTGAATTATGCCCTTAAGTCTTACTATTTTTTATTTATTCCAACAAACATATTCAAATCATCTCTAAAATTTAAAAAATACAAATGAATCATTAGCTTGCTTTTTCAAGCTAAAACCTTTTTTCATGAAACATTTAACACAATTTATTAGTAGATCTTGTATTACAAGTACATGGGGCCGAAATGTAAGATCTTAAATAAGCTGAAGTTTTTTAAAAACAGATTTACAGAAAAACTATTCCTTTTAAAATGTATTATGTATAGTACTTAGAATTCAATGAACTTCAGTGCAACGGAAAATCGGGTGTATAATATTTATTTACTCGTGGTTTAAATTAATGTATTTAATTGTATGGCGAAGTTTCTTGAAAATGTCTAAAAAAATAATAAAAATGATCTACGTTAAATGACGTCACAGTTCTCTAAAATCATCCAATGACAGAGTGTTGTGATACATTTCCGGTTACCGGGAAGCCAACCCACCAATCGGAACAATTCGCCGTAGAGAACTTGAGACGTCACATACTGAGTAATTTCAAATTCACAAAACTGTAGCGCTGATAATACGATACGTACAAATATTATTTTTAAATAAGGGTTAG
The DNA here is from genome assembly GCF_059751315.1 of Micrasema longulum. Taxonomy (NCBI): domain Eukaryota; kingdom Metazoa; phylum Arthropoda; class Insecta; order Trichoptera; family Brachycentridae; genus Micrasema; species Micrasema longulum. Next base: position 52,299 of record NW_028279769.1, read on the forward strand.
TTTGATAGTCTATTTATTAATAATTGCGAAGGAATTTTACAAAGCATCGTCAATAAAAAATACTAACATTGAAGAAATATGAATATTTAAACATGAAAAAAATGGTGAATATAACACACTGTGTTGGGTGGCCAGGTAAGCCCTGTAAATGGCTTGATTTTCATATTTCCTTCTTTAAAATGTTCTTTTTCTCAGGTGGAATGTGTTAATCTTAATAACTCCCTGGGGAGTGAAATCCAGTATTTCGCCTTTGAACATTTAATTCAAAATATTGTTACAAAACTCATAATTTAAAACGATGATTTCGTTATTTTTACAACGTTTGTTTACAATATTTTTCAGCAGGCTAAGAGTAAGAGGCCCCTACATTTCACACGAGGTTCTTGTATACAAGAGTAGGACAATAGAAGCATCAAGATCCTACCCAGTTTACGATCAGAAGGGTGGCACGGAAGGGAGTGAGTTGAAGGAACTTTGCGTTTATGGGTCGGCCTTAATGGAAGGCTTGTGTTCATTTTCATATCGAAGTTAAACGTAAAAATATTATTAAATATTTACGCTCCCTTGCCTTTAAAATGAAATATTATTGCGTAATACTCGTAAATTATTCATCAAAGATGCAATAGCAATATTATTATTGTGTGCGTTATTTTTGTAAAAAAAGGCTTAATTATTTATTTATATAAAAAAATTTTTAACTTTTTCTAATAAGACAAACAAAGAAAATGAATTTAAAACGACAATTTAACTACATATCTTAATTTTTTTTTAACACTCGCAATTCACAATTAAAGAGACGAATGAAGGCGTTATGTTGCAAAAATTTTTAGGTGTACCTTTTTACATAAATAAAGATTTTATTTATTAATTTAAATTCTTAATTACAAAAGTACTAAAGTACTTTAACGGACTTATTGCTAATAGCAATATCTTCAAGCTAGTTAAAAACAAACCGGTCAAAAGAAGAGTTGGTCATGAAATTGTACTAAAAAACTAAAATATATACCAAAAGATACATACTCGTACATTTTAAAAAAACCTGATCAATTTTTTTTAAAACTCTTGTTTTTCAATGGGGTTATAAGGCTTGTACATATTAACGTAAATAAAAGTACATTATGTTATACATATGAAAAGATGAAAAATGTGGAAGGAGAGAAAAAAAGGGACCAAGGAAAGAAAAGGGTTACAAATATGTATTTAAAAAACAACAAAATACAGGATGTTCAGGATTCTAAGGAAATATACTCATAGTAATGTTTGAGGCGTAAATGTACAGCCATTTCACATGAAGCCAACTACACCATTAAAAAGTCTTAGAAAACCGATTTTGAGAGCAAAAGAAGGTGCGATTTTATTAATAATTACTTGTACTGGTGTTCAAAATCAAATTCCACGTACCTCTGCCTTTTGTTTTTGTCACGTAACGCCAGTGTATTTCACTCATGTATTTAATTATGTGCCGCCCAAATAGACAAGAGCTTGTCTTAGGGCTAACAAAATTGTTTGGCTGGTCTTTCTAGATTTAAACGATCACCAAGAGAGACCGAATCTTGTCTTGGGGTAGTAATTATTATGTTTTTTTTGTCCTAGCTTTAATTTTCTTCAGTTGTATTTCATTTCAGTTGTACCTGTATATATTATAAAGAAATGTATTTACTATTGTTAAATTGACTTAATAAGTATGTAAACAAATAAATTAAATAAATGGAACATAATGTAGGTATATTATTTTTCTTATCAGCTCGTTTCTCTCCACTGCCGGATATAGGCTTCTTCCAAATTTTCCATGTTTTTTCTGTCCTGGCCACTCTGTTTCCATCCATGTCCCACGATTTCAACGATGTCGTCGGTTCATCTCCTCTAAAGTCTCCCAAATTTCCTTTTTTTTCGTACTCTCCAATTTAATATAGGTGTACATGAATTAAATGTACAGTAAGCACCAAGAAAAAAGATTTATATCTTTAATTCACTGCATAATCTGTAGGAAATCAGAAACCTTTTTTAAGCTCTATACAGCGATCCACTGTTTTACCGACCTGATACGTATTGAAGCTGTTTATGGCTTGTAAAGAATTTAAAATTCTGATTAAGCGCTCTCGGTGCAATACTGCATCATCATCATAGCACCCTTTTTTACACTCGGTGGTGCGGAGGGCAATGCACTGATACACAAAATGCAGCATATCTACAACTTCTATTATATTAAGGTAAACTGATCAGTTTTACGCAGCAAGGGTGGTGAGTCCATGAACAATGAAATAATGTGTTCAAAGTCCCCGCTACTCAACCGAATCAATCCTTACTATATTGTAGCCTCTTCTTCAAATCCGCACATTGCAATTGGGTCTTTTCAGGTTTTTTTTAATTTTTATTTTTAAATAAGCCAGAAATAGCGATAGTAACGGTATTAGTATTTTTTTCGTACGACGATGTATAAATTTTCTACAAAGATTTAAAATATGCGTATTTTGAATTACCTGAAAACAAGACTTTTCGCGTCCTGTAGGACAAATGGCACGTTTGACGTTTTGGCGCCCAGCTAGTATGCAAAGTTCATTAGAAGCGCAGTCGGCGGTCACAACGCGTGACGTCAAAATGACGTAATGCCAACTGCGGTCCGTTTTAAATGTGCTTATGATTAAACTCGAAAATTATAAAGGAAAACTTGTTTTGAATACATTGATAGTTATATATATTAGAGTTGTTAAAATCTTCTCTAAATGTACATTACGTTTTGATCGTTATTCTCGACTTGTAAAAATCCGCTATAATGGACAGATTATCTTTTTTTAATACGAAATATTGCAGTTACCTTTGAAACCTGTATTTTACACCCACCCTACCAGGAATTGAACCTAGAATCTCAAGCATGATAGACAAAACACGTCAATCACTAGAATTTGAGATGGGCTTATTTGATTTCAATAATCAGGATTTTTATCTAAAAGCCATCGAATAGAAAGCAGAATAGCGATCAAAGTCTTTTAAAATTTTACTTATCACCAAAAATTATAAGTCGAAATATTACCCCGTTTATCTTGAATTGGCTTCAAGCCATGCGAGATACCTTGTAAGATATTCGCATAATCCCGCTTTACATTTCCGTAATAACCGTTAACACGTAAGGGTAAATCTTCATATTATATTGCAGCCATTTCCTTGCCATGACTGGAAATCGGATATATTTCAAAAAAGAAATCCTAAGATAAGCTTTACATATCCGCACCAACGGAAAAGCCTTGCTTAAGAACGATCAAAGATATGTTAAAACTAGGAATGAGAATCTAACAACTGAAGATATTTTCGTTTTATGGACAAATTCAAAAGAAAATTTGGTATATTCATAGTAAATGAAGTGGCAAACTTTATATACAATCCTATTTTGATTGATTTATTTACTCTCAAGGGACATTTTCACATTAGTCGAATACATACATTTATATTTTGCATAACAATGCTTATGAAAAAATAAATAAATAAATTTAAAAAAAAACCTAGCTTTAGCTTTAAAAATTTAGCATGGTACTATAAAGAAGAAAAATAAGATTAATATACGAATGCTGAATAAATAATAAAGCATTACAACAATTTTAGTGTATTGTATTGTTTAGTCTTTTAGTCATAAAGCTGCTGCGAGATACATAGATACTTACATTTGAGGAGACCTGTTTGAACCCACTTTTAATTTATTTGTGCCTAAGAAAGGTATCTAGGTATCCCCCAGGTAGCATATTATTTTTAATAACGGTTTTATTATATTGGTTTAATTGTTTGCGTAATCCTACTCCATTAAGAATGTATCAAATTAGAAAAAATATTCTTTAACCGAATTCCTTCAATCATAATGTCATTTTTTTTTGCTTTTATTCCTTACAAGCAGCAAGCATAACAATTCATTCAGTCTACGTTGGTCAGTTCGTACATGTACATCTTGCTGATTGGCCAATTATTTCCAGAAATAACCACAAAAATACAGATTTTGGGAGTTATATTTGACAATTATTATCTCTCCCAGCTACCCAATGTACCTCCCGCTAATGTGTTGCGGGACTAGATCAGAGCTATATAACGTGTAACAGTGGAACAGCGTGATGTCATCTAGCATTTTTTCGCAACAGCAGTTTATGGGAAACTGTATGAATTTCGAAGAAAACTGGAAATTTAATAAAATATTTTTATCAACAATACATTCATAATGAAATAAGATTTTTTTTAAGTCGTATAAATAACATTTTTGTAGGGAGTTTTCCTGGTCTCCCCTCTGGAACTAGTAGATTTTTTCCACGCTAAGGCCCGGAAAGGTTAAGAATAAGGTTTCAAAAGTAAAGCATTTGCAAACGCTTTTTCTTGTAATTTGTTAAAATTTAGTTCTTTTTATCTTCAATATTTCCGATTAAAATTTTTAATTCAATGTTTTTTTAAACTAACGTTATTTTATTTAGATTGTTAACGCAAAACTGGCCTTTTTACAACATGAGAATATGGTTGGTACAAAGTAAAAATTAAAATTATAAACATTAAGGACATACTCAATTATTATGTTAAAGCTTTGCATAATTTCTATACTAATAATTTTATATACTTGTAGAAAATTTTTTTCTAAACGTTTTAATTAAATATTGATTTGCTATTGTAACTTCTGAATCATCTTAGTTCTTCACTTATGAGTAATTTTAAATACATTATTTTACTATGTGTCTTTGAAAAAACTGTTATTCTTAATATGGTTCAAGTATAATTATTTCATTTAATTTTCTCGATTTTTTCCACACATTAATTAGTATTGCTAAGAAGGAGCACAGTGTTAAAAACCATAAGATGTTTGGAAATATGTTAACCGTTAATTAATTTGAAATTTAGAAATTGAATTTTATTATTCTTAGTAAAAAAAACTACTAAGTTATGTTTAAATATTATTATTATTATTATTATAATATTTGATAATAATGTCTAGTGATGTTTTCTTCTAAATATCTAACTAGGTATTACTGATCTGTTTCTTTTCTTCTTATCGTTCCTCTCTCCGATGGAGGTTGGATATCATCGTAGCAATTCTCACTCTGTTGGCAGCTGCCCTGAACAAAGACCGAGTGCTGCAATAGAACCAGTCACGCAAGTGCTTTAGCCAAAAGATGCACTTTCTACCTGCACTGCGTCTTCTTTTAATCCTTCCCTGTAGAATGACTTGTAAAATGTTCTATTTTTCGCCTCTCATCACATGCCCAAAGTACTCAAGTTTTCTTTTCTTTGTGGTCTTCAGTACCTTTTTATTTTTTCCATCCGTCGGAGAACTTCATCGTTTTGGACTTTGCCGACCCAGGAGATTTTTAATATCCTCTTAAAGCACCACATTTCAAACACTTAGATTTTTTTTGAAGTGCTTTCGGTGAGCGTCCACGTTTCTACGCCGTAAAAAAGGACCGACAAAACGTAACATCGTACAATCCGCATTTGGAGGTCTAAATTAAAGTCTCTACTGCAAAGAAGGTCACGCATCCTGAAAAGGCAGTTTTGCGGTATCTTTATTCCAACTTTGATTTCTTGTGAATAATTCCATTTATCATTCAGCCAGCATCCTATATATTTATAATGATGGACTTACTTTATAACCTTCCAGTTTTTACACTATTTCAAATCTTCCCATCGTATCAAAAATACTAGAAAAAATAGTTTCTCATAGGCTCGTTAACTATATCGAGCAGAAATCTTTATTTTCGGTAAGGCAATCGGCATACCGACGTTTTCATTCCACGGAGACGGGAGTGATAAGAGTACTATCTGACATTATAACGGCGGTAGACTCTGGTAATCTGGTGTTGATGGCTTTTCTGGACATGAGTGCTGCATTCGATACTGTAGACGTAGACCATAATATTTTGCTTGAACGTCTGGAGAAAACTTATGGTATCCGTGATCAGGCACATATGTGGTTCAGTTCATGTCTTAATGAAAGAGAATATGCAGTTGTGTTCCAGGGTAAAAGCTCAACCAACTTTCGGGTGTCTACAGGAGTGACTCAAGGGTCAGTACTTGGACCACTTCTCTACCTCCTTTACACTAAAGATATAGAGAACATAATCAAAGAATGTGGATTGTGATCTCACTGCTACGCAGATGTTACTCAGATTTATTTTTATTTCAAACCAGGCGAGAGAAGTGTGCTTGTCAATTTAATTGATGGATGCATCGAGAAAATAGAAAATTGGATGGCTGAAAACAGACTAACATTAAACCCATCAAAAACAGAACAACTATGGGTGGCTTCAGCCAGACGATACAATTTGATCCAGGATACGGCCCTACCCAATGTGGGAGTACCGCTTTACCCACCGTTAAACTACTGGGAGTTTTACTCAATTCTGACCTTTCTCTTGACGCTCAAATTAGTAGAACGATAAGTTCATGCTTCTACCAGCTGAGACAAATTAAATGCATACGCAAAAATTTGCCGGTTGATGCCGCCCGTCAATTAATAAATGCGTTTGTAGTGTCAAGAGTCGATTATTGTAATGGTATATATGTATGTCTACCAATGAACAAATTGACTCGCCTTCAATCTGTATTGAATGCCACAGCGAGACTTATTTTCGGAATCTCTAAGTTTATTCATATCACTTTACTACTTCGGGAACTACACTGGCTACGTTTTCTACAGAGGGTCAAATACAAACTCTGTTAGCTTATGTATAAGTCACTGCACAGCTCTGCTCCGGAATATCTAAGGGAACTATGCATTCCAGATGAACAAGTTGACAGGTGTCTCACGCTTAGATCAGCTACGTCTACGGCAAGAGGAAAAGTTATTATACCTCTACGTAAACAGCGCACTAAATTTAGTGAACGCGCATTTGCGGTCGCAGGCCCTATGGCTTGGAATGCTCTCCCAGCAGAGGTGCGAGGCTGTGAAAGTGAAGCGATGTTTCGGAAAAAACTTAAAACCCACTTGTTCTCTAAATCATTTGAATAAATCCGTAGCATGTGACAACAAAATAAAATATTTTAATTAAATTACTAATAATAATAAAAAAATAAATAATAATAATAAAAACCTGCGCTCCAAGTTTTCGATAACTGATCTGTCAATGTTTCCAAAAATATTTAAAAACAATAATAAAAAATGAGAACATGACCAGATTTTTTAAACAAAAAGCTTAAGTTTTTACGCTTTATCAAGATTTGACATTTGCAATCATTTTTATACGTGAGAAGAACTGAAAATTTTGAACAAACGCTACTGATAAATTTTCGTACATAACTCAAGTCGTTTACTGCACTATCATTGAAGGTGTGGTGGTGTATTTCTGAGGATATCGGAAGTAAGAGAGGGGGTAAGGATACCCCCGGGGGGGGGTCTAAATGGTAGAAAGAGGAGGGGAATACAACACGTGACTCATCGTCTAGCCGACCAGTCTAGGAGAGCTGGCCTTTTTTTTATTCCGATTATTTTTCTTTTATTCATAACTAAGAGGGTGATTTTTTTATTTCGGGTTTTTGCACGCCTTTATATGTTTCATCGAAATATTTGGAAACAATCCAAAGTATTATTTTCTTCAAATTGATAACGAGCTGTTTTGAAGTAACCTGTCCGGGCAAAGTGGTGCATAGGGAACTAATTGGCACACAAACCGCATCGTATCTTGAATTTTTTTGCTATGAGAAGTTAATTTGTTTTATATTTATAGGCTTCAGGTGGAAGTTCAGGATATATGAAATATTGTAGGACGACAAATTTTAAAATGAATATTTCATGTAAACCGTGTCAGGAGTCGAATCCTTATAAAGATCTTTTTCATGCTAGGAAAACGCGCTAACCATCAGTATAACGTGAACGTTATAAATTAAATGTATTCCACCTGTAACGTATTTTAAAAATCTTCGATTATTTTATTTTATCAGTGAAATATGAAAAATAATACATTTTTGACTATTTTTTTTCTTTTAAATCTTTTGGTACACAAAAAGAAACGTTTTTTGGAAGAAAAATGTATTAAAATACAAATTTAAAGACTTAAAATAAAACATTTATACTAAATGACGAAAATAATTTATTTGAGTTCAATATAATTTACTATTATTTATATATATATATATTTATTTGTGTATTTTATGATCTGTTCAAGTTATTTTAAATGGGAAAACATTAAAAATATTTTTTCAAAATAAATATTAATCTTCTGATAAGACTAAAATCAAAATTTTGTTTTTTTGTGCATCAATCTTAACTGTAAAATATAGTCTGCATACTGTAAACTAATTACACAATTATAATTTATTTTCAAAACTCGATTATTTTATTGATTATTTAATTCTGAGGCATTATTATCTCAAAAATGTATTAGGTAATGGAAAACATTATTTATACATTAAACTCGAAGAATATCATTTGTACGTCTGTCGGTTCTTCCGACTAATTTGCTCCGTCAGCTTAAGGGCATGTCAAGTATGAAAATATTCTACTTTCAAACTTAATTATTAGTTTAATTTTGATTTTAATAAATATGATTGATAATTGCATTTAAATTCAAAGTGTAAGGATAAACACTTTTTCTGTTAAATCGTGCAGAGATAAAACCCATATGAATGTCTACAGAGCTAATGATTGGTAAATTATTGATTTACGTACCTTGCTACTTCACGTCATGTAAAATTTACTGTTTCATTTTTTTGAACATCTATTCTTCTTCAATTATTTTCAAAGTAATTTTTTGAAAAGAAAAAAAAATTATTAACCAGCGAAAAAAAAATTACAAATATATATCAATGTATTTTTTTTAAACCACGAATCAACATAAAAAAGGTAAGTAGTTGAAACATTAATTTGATTTACAATTGCACCTTTTAAACTTTTTCAAAGATGGTGAATGGAAATTATATTTATTTATTCATGCATTTCATATACAATTTTTTGTTCACTTTGCCTAGCTGTGTAAAACAGTACTTATGATTTTCTCGTTGTTTTACTGTAGAATGTTTTATTATTTAAACTTTCTACTGAATATGCTGTATAATTTTTAGGTTATTTTTTTTAAATATAAGTCTTGTATAATTTTTGGTGTGATTTTTTTTTTAATCTTGTTTTTAATATTCATGTTTTTGAAAAAAAAAAATACTAAGCCAAATATGTTAATATTGTAAATATTTGTAAAAAGCAGATTTGCCGTTTATGTTAATATCATAAAAAATTAAATACATAAAATATGAAGGATTATTTCCAGACTGGAGATAGTCTTAAATATCGCGTTGTCATCGATGTAAAATTTCTATATAAAATATTAAACTATAAAGTGAATACTAACTTCCTCAATAAATTACAAATAAATGCGGGATTGAGAACACTCAGATATCAGGACATATTTAAAGTGCCCTTTTTTTCAAGTAATGCTATGTAACAAAATAAAATAAAATTAATATTCAGCAAAAAGAATTAACTGCAAAAAACTCGTTTTTATTTTAATGAAAAAAATCATATGAAAAATGCAAAATCTGCAAAATATCTTTCTCCGAAGGCTAACAACTTCTAGACTCTTTCAGTTTCGGGAGACGTTTGAAATTTATTTTAGGTTATTTTAGACAGAAAGCTGTATATTTTGATTCGGGAGAGAGGGTGAAACGAGGAACTAGCACGAGACTTCCCCTTTAGGGGAGTGAAGGGTAGAATATAACATGGATATATTTTTGTTTTATTTTATGACCCACACCTCTCTTTCGGATTTCAAATTGGTATATTACGCACTGGAGTACTGCAATTGCAAGTTTTCAAGACTTTTAATTTAAATTCATTTATTTTGATTGAAATATACGAAACATGATGAATGAGGTGTTTTGTAATGTTGGTTTACAGGATCTTTTGATTTTTTTAGAAATACGTGATTTGAAATAAATAAAATTAAATAAGGTAATAAATAAATATTACCCAATGTTAGAAAATATTAGTATATAACCACTTACCGACTTTTTTCGTCTACCAGTTTCGAGACGTACCCGTCTCTTCGTCAGGACACTCACTACACCAACACGCGAATACTAAAATACACCTCCATCTTCGCCGAGAGTTTGCTAATCATCTTATAACTTCAAATAACGATTTTTTTAAGGATAAAGGAGCTAAAAAATTACATTCAATTAATAAGAAAGGACTTAAATTGAATAATATGGAGATTTTTCATATAAACAAAGCCTTAAATAATGATATTCCCTTTATAAGTAATCAAATTTCAGCACAGCCCTCTTTTTTAATTGAAAATTAACCAATCGGGTAACCCTTCCTCTACCACCTTCCCTCTCAACTCCCTATCAATTCTTTGTTATACGATTAAATATTTTTTAACTAAGCTTAGTGCATGCTTTGACATGGTGCTGTTCTCATCTCTATAAATCTGCATGTGAATTATGTATTTTTTGAAATTATATATATGTATATACTACCGTGATGGCGAAGGTGGGGGTGTATTTTAGTATTTTTTATTGGTGTAGTGAGTGTCCTGACAAAGAGGCGGGTACGTCTCGAAACCGGTGTACTAAAAAAGTCGATAAGTGGTTATATACTAATACTTACTAACATTAGTTAAAATGTTTGACCACAAAATTAATGCTTAGAACATAAATAATAATAAAGTTTAATTGATCTTAAAGAGTACATATTTGTCCATGTCGTAGTCAAATGATCATGCAAGATGTTTCGAGTTCGATTCCCGATATAACTTTTTTTTTCAAAGATGATTATATACTAGTAAAACTTTCAGAGTCCTTCGACAGGCTCCGGTAGTGTAAAGCTAGGGTTTCCGAGGACAGCGGTGCCCGTATCTTAACGGCCGTAGTGAACGGTGATGCGGTGGGAAGCCGTCGTAACGTCGTCTAGAGAGTGGTTTCCTAGGAAAACGGTGTTAAATGGTGTTGATAACACCGTTTTACTAGGAAACCACACTTTAATCATCGTTACGACGGCTGTCCACCGCATCACCGTTCACTACGGCCGTTAAAATACGGGCACCGCTGTCCTAGGAAACCCTAGCTTAAGACTAATTATCTTACCGTCATATAACAAAACTGGTCAAGATAGACTGTGGTTGGTGTATCCATAGGGCACGGAAAGGGACTTATGATGTCAAGATTTGTTTTTTTTTTACGTTTTTCTCTCATTCTCAATATATTGTTTTGCAAAAAAAATCTACATTGTTTCCAGGCTAACTTTTATATTTTGCACCCGATGGTAAACATAATTATCAAAACGCATGATATAACCAACAGTATTTTATAAAAGCTAAATACTGTGTTTGTTTGAGTTTTTTTTATAAATTAACATTTATTTTTGTTGACTTATCTTATTGAACATTTCCACGATTTATTAGACCTAATAAAATTGAACAAAAAATAAGCATAAATAACGCATTTAACCAGTATTACCAAACGCAAAACTGTTATACGATTTGTATGATTGACTTTAAGTATAAAGAGATAAATTTTAATTAATACATAAGTATTTTACTTGTCATAATAAGATTACAATTATCAAAATCATAACGTTTCATTAATATAGCTTTGTCAAGATAAAATCTTAAAAAATATGAGTTAACTTTTTAAACAAAACTTGTATAATGATGCATCAAGTGTAACAACTAAAAAAACAATAGAAAGATAACTCCCTGAAAAGGCTACATACTTTTTCATTAATATTCGTATCAAATCATGTTTGCAGCATATTACATATTAAATTATGAAGAATCTCTTTTGTTGAATCCTCTGAAAAGTCTTATATATATCAATATAATGTAAGACATAGTTTTATTCGAATGCTAGATCCAGACATGTCCTTACTTTGAGATTGACTCTCAGACAAAAACAACAACTAACAGAAAGCAAAAAATCAAGAATAAACTTTCCGTTCGCCCTGTATGGGTTATCCCGTGGGAGTTTTCCGCCGTTTCCCGAAATTCGGATGCGATTTGCAGGACTGTTATTTTTGCCCCCTCTTGTACTTACCAATCAAGTTGAATGCTCAGTAAACAGTCAAAAAAGGGATTCTTTGCAAAAATAACAAACAAAATACGATAAGTTTAGCCAACTTTGTATATAAACATCGTTTTTCCCTTGGAAAAAATATTTACTGACAAAAATGATCAAGATAAGCTGCGGTTAACGTACCGATGCAGTGCTTTATGCACCATCAGATGAGAAAAGAGAATGGATGAAAAACAAAATACCAGAAAATACGGTCTGACGGGTTGCTACTTATTTTTCTAGTCAAGAGGCAAATTATTAAAAAATTTAAATATTTATTCATTCAAATTATTTTTCAGGGCGTAAAGTTGAAATCAATGAAGGAAATATTTGTCCAAATAAGTTGATTTTTATTTTAATTGAAATAATCGAACAATTCGTTTTGTTTTACAATGAAATCCATCAAATGAGTCGTTTAGTTCCAAAACCTGCTATCTGTCTTCCAAAGGCGGCTATAGATTTCGAAAATATGACTCAAATATCCTTCGCGACAAGTTGTTACGTAGCACATTTTGTCGGTCCGTTCAATTTTTGGCCCTTTTTTGAAACAAATCCGGCTTTTTTCTGAAATTATGAATGTTACATTGGCTTCCAATGCTTAAGCGTGAACTTAACGTTGCTCCATAGAAAATAATTCAATTGCGTCAAACCACAGGACCGTGAAGGATAATTATTCAAACCATTTATGGAAATAATGTTTACGCTAAATTGTCACGCAGTAAATTCATGATTTCAAGTAGAGCCCTATACATTTGGTAAACTGAATACTGATTGTTCAAGAAAATTTCCACATTGTTTAAGTGTTGTGTTGTTGGAGTGAAGGGCGTTTTTTATTTAAGCAATGTTACAGAGTATAAATTCAAAAAAGCTTGTTTTTTTTTTCCGTTTCTCTTTGTTAAGATCTGTTGATCTGTTATGGCAGAAAGCTGCTACTCCTAGGACTCTCTCTCTCCGTCTCTCTCTTTGTCTCTCTCTCTGTCTCTCTCTCTCTCTGTCTCTCTCTCTTTCTCTCTCTCTGTCTCTCTCTCTTTCTCTCTCTCTGTCTCTCTCTGGTCTACCAGGAAGACTATGACCGGGTGGATTTTCCTTGGCTGTAATGCAAAGGATTCTGGAGTTGTTCATTCAATTAACATGATCTCTCAAAATCCTTTTCTTGCTCTACTCCATCGTACAAAATCTGGAATCTTGGTCTGGAAATTAATATATACAAATCCAAAATTTTGAGTTCGACATCTTGCAAAATGTGTACTGGAAATAAAACTATTGAGTTAACGGGTATATTTGCCTTGGCACAAAATCAAATTGGGAAAATTAAATCAAACTGCGAAACTGCCTAGATGAATCGGTTTTAGTTAAGCTGCTTTTAAAAGTCTGAAACACGTTTTCAGAAAAAAGGAAATCCCAAACAATCTGAAAGCCAAGGTTAACAACTCTTGGGTTCTGCCGGCGACAACATACAGACTTAAAATCATGTAACTCACTGCCAGAAGTGTTCCCAAATTTAAGTGCACTCAGCGGTCTACGGAACGACAAATGTTGGGCTTCTCCTAAAGATACCGAATAAGGAATAAGGAGATAAGACCAATATCGCAGAAAGAAAGGAAAGAGAAAAATAACAGTGGTCAGGTCATGTGGCGAAACATGGAGTTGATAAGTGAACCCCCAGAATACTCAATTGAAGACCTTACGAAAATAAAAGGAAAATAGGAAGACCACGAACGAGATGGACTGATGACATCGTCGAACTCGTTGGTCATGGATGGAAACAGAGTGCTCAGAACAGAAAAATATGGAAAAAATTAGAAAAGGCCTATATGCAGCAGTTGAGGGGCTGATAAGAAGAAGAAGAAAAAGATACTGTTCCACTAGTTTGTCATCTATTACCAATTTGCATCTTATGGGTGTAAAAAGCTTTAATCATAATTTTGACAAGGTAGAGTGTTACTAGTTTAAAGTTCTACTACGACAAAAAGCACCAGGGACAATTTTTTTTTTTGTATTTGAAGCACTAACTTTGTGGAACATTATTAATCAATAGATTAAAATAAAAAATAACCTCGCCTTTTTAAAACAAACCTTAAAGATCAACCCCGAAGAAGGCAATGTATTGCCGATACTAGTTAGTTTATTAATAAAAATTTAACCTACCAAACACCTAAAACAATGAAAAAATAATACATACTTACTCTCTCTGATTGAAATCGACCCTAAATTGAAATCAAAACCTTTTTCGGGTTAAATAAAATTAAATGAATATTTTTCTCCGACTATTTGGACCTTTTTGCCTAGGGGTATTTTTTTTTAGTCAGGGGGTTGCAGATTAGTCCACCCTTGCAATATAGCTGGAACGAGATGAGAATACCTATTTTGGTAGATCTTATACACGTACTAACTTCTAGAATGCCGGTAAAGTAGATTTTTAGTGTCGATAAGAGCTCTAGTCAAGGGTTGAGTCATTATGCGAAAGATTCTGTTTTCCTTAAATATGTCTATACTATTCCTTTACTATATAAAAGTAAATTATTTGTAGTATAAACATATAAATAAATACAATGTGATTTAAGATTAAAATCAATTTTTGTAGACTGCAAAATAAAATTTACTGCAACAGATAGGGCAATCCTTCTTGAGAAAGAAATGTTTAATTTTAGGCTTTTACAGGGCTTATGACCAGTCATTGGCTGATTAAAGTTTGCTCTTTACACACTATGTTTTATACGCAGTCTCAATCCTGAAGATTGGTTAGCAGCAAAGTGCTGCATCTCGTCCTTCACTGCTCTCTATTATCTGCAGTCCTCTTAAGCTAAACACATAAGGCGCAATTCAAATCCTCTCACAATTACTCCAAATATTCCCGTCGGAGAAACCCTCTGTGATTTGTCTCCTCTGCCATTCCTTCTATTATGTCATGCAAGAGACCCTCATGGCGCATAATGTGGCTGATCCATTAGGCTCGCCTCTCTGAGATGGTTTAGATTAGGTGCCTCCTTTCTTTAATTTTGCTGAGAACCTCGTCATTAGTGATGTGGTCTCTCCAGGAAATTGTCAATATTCTTCTGTAACACCACGTCTCAAAGGCCTCTAGTCTTTTTATTTCTCTTTTAATAAGGCACCATGTCTCACAACCGTACATCAATATGCTCCATACCTATGTCTTGGCAAGTTGCTTGCGGAGTTAAAGACTTTTGTTATTCGACTTGTCTTGCTTGATGTTTGCGCATTCGACTTCTCTTTTTGTTCTCCATTCCAGGTGATCCTGCTTCCAAGGTGCACAAACTCTTGCATATTTCAAAGTTGCTCCTAACATTGCTACATTTATTTGCGGCTCATTACAGGCCACAGTCATCACTTAAGTTTTGCACCTGTTTATTTTCATATAATATTTTTTTAAATTTATTTTTTTATTATGCACCATTCACCCATTCTGTATACGTTGTATAACATTCACCATTCTGCATATGAATAAAAACATTCACATTTCATCATTATCATTACCGTTCCGCATCTAATGATGCATAGGGCACTCCATTGGTACACTAATCGCAGTGTAAATTTTTAGTGAAAAAGGGTAAGATGATTAGTCTTACGCTTCAAACAAAATTCACATTTTACCAACTCATAAGCTAGCCAATAATATCATAAGTGCTACAAATGCTTAAAGTTCTATATTCCCTCTCATAATTTATTTATTAATTGTTGTTTGCATTTACTAATTGTTAAATAGGATTACATAGTTTTAAGTCAGATTTCAGGAATCGTTTGTAAATAAATTAAATTACAAAAATGTATTCCCTGTCCGTTGTAAAAAAATTCAAAAACGTTGGCAACTCGTCGGGGAATGAAATCCAGCCTTGTCTATAAAAATTTAGATTTACTCACATTATTGTAGACTGAGGTAAATGAATAGCACCTACTTATTTGTTTTTTTCAAAACATTACTATCGTTATGTATAAAAATATAATGCAGAAAATTTAATTGTGTAATCAACGATAACCTTATTGATATTTAATGCATGGTTTTTTGCTTTTTTATTACAATTTTGTGTGTTGTGTGAAAATTGGAACAAGTTGTAAAAACCATTAAAAAAAGAAAAGGTTTTTTTTAGTTTCATAATGATGTGATGCCAACATCTTGAACAAAATCCGAAAATAGTCATAAAACGTCTATGATGGCGAAGATCAAACATAGTTGAAAAGTTTCCCTAAGGAATTCTTTGCATATCATACACAAAGAGCTTGGCATGGTAAGCTTGGATCTAGCATGGAATAAAAGAAATGCGAATGCAAGATCTTTTCAAAGGAGCAAGTGCACTTTATTCTTAGATTATATTTCTAAGGCTTTTATGAAAAATCATTCATCGAAAAAAGCAACAGAGAAATATCGATTAAAGTATTTGAACAAGTGAAAAATTAATTTATTTTTTTTACTCGTGTTTTATATAAATGTTTATTTGTTTATACTCTGAAGGAGTATTTATTGCCCAAAAGATTTTTTTTCCAACCTGCCCAAATAGTTCAATAGGAAAAAAAATTATATCAAGGACATATTGCATGATACATAAAATTAAGTATAATGTATATAATATATAAAAATATAAGAAGCAAATTTAGAATTCTCTATTGAAGGAGTTACTAATTTTTTTGCAAAAAAAAAGAATTGTGAGATTTATTATTATGCTTCACTCACTCAATAAAAAATGTTTAGTTTGCGGTGTCAAGTAGTATAATTTAAATCTGTTTTTGCAAAATTTAGATACGGTTTTGAGTTACGCCATTATTTAGGTAAGTAGGTTTTTATGTATAGCTTATTTTGGTATCAATAACTAATTCTCCGTTTTTGGTGGAAAAGTTTTTTTCTAATTTATTTTTTATTTATTTATTATCATTATATTACATACACAAAATTATAATTTATGTAAAGTTGCTTTGACTGTCTAACTAGGGCTATTTACCCCGTTCTAAAACAGTCAAAAAAATATAAAAAACAGTAATCAATTTATAGAAACAGTTATAAAGATACAGGATAAAGTGAAAAACAAAGTAAAAAATGGAGTAAAAACATGGTAAAAAATGTAGTAAAAACATAGTAAAATTGTAGTAAAAACATAGTAAAATTGTAGTAAAAACAAAGTTAAATTGTAGTAAAAACATAGTAAAAATGTAGTAAAAACATAGTAAAAAATGTAGTAAAAAAAACGTAGCAAAAAAATAAATTATTAAAACAAAGTAATAAATGCAGTGAAAACATAAAAACAGAATACATAGTAAGAAACATATTTAAAGTCATAATAAAAAAATGAATGTATGTTGTATAGCAAAAGGCATATTTAAAGAAAGAAAAAAAAAAACAGCATATTAAAAAATAAAGTAAAAGATGTAATAAAAATTTTAAAAAATAAATACATAGTTAAAACAAGTTAAAAAGTCATGAGGATCTTAAAAATTAAATCAGCAATACCCTCATATATATATATTTATTTATTTATTTATTCACACTCTTTATCAAAATACAATTCCATATTCACTTTGCCCAGCTAACAAGGGTACATACCCCGTTCCAAGCTAGGCAATTACATTTTAATATATTATAATACTTAACAAATTAATATAGAGCACAGACAAACAAAATATAAACTTATTCGGATACACATTTTGTACATATATATATATATATATATATAAGTGTTACCAACTTCACGCTGCTGTAGCAACCAAACGGCTAATGACAGTACGCTCATGTTTTGACACGTGTCAGTTTGTTATATTGTTAATTATTCTACGAAGCATATTGTTTTACGTCATAGTTATAAAAAATTATCGAAATGGAATTCCCAACTAGCCATTATTAATGAGCTCCGACATTTATATGTTAACAAAATGTTTGTATCTCGGACCATTTCACGTTACAATGATACTGGGAGCATAAAAAAACTTTATGTAAAAAAATGTAAGTAAATGTATTTTTTAATGTGTTTGGTGGGCCAGCCTTTTTTTCTGGAAATAAAAATACAAGTCATACTTAACCCTTATCTTAACAGAAAGGAAAAATTACGAATAGAAAATACGTTTAAACAGTTTTAACTGAATGCTGTTTTGCTCATGTGAGAATAAAAATTGATCATCTGTATCTTTTAGGATGCTAAAAAAGGTTAACTGTATCTGTATATTGTTATTTTTTGAACATCAAATAGTCTTTTATCTCAAATTGGGAAATAGTCAGTTTTTGAACCCTGTAATTTATTTATTTATAAACTCTTTTCAAATTTTTACCTGCGCATAATATAAAGATCAAATGCACACCAAAACGAAATGGCACTTACGATAACATGCGATCAAATTAATTTGAGATACGTATCTTGAAAATAATTCTATTACCTATATTTTAAGGCAAATTTATACGTAGACGACACGCTATGTATGTAAAATGTAGGTTTACGCTTACCCACATACTAGTACGCGCGGGGTTGAATTTATTCAAGGGTGAAAATTCCTTGTAATGCTTTATTGACAGGCCTTTTCATGTTTGTTTCCACGATTATTAAGACTGACAGATAGTTACCCCAATTATTTTGAAAATCTGAAAATCTGAAAGCTAAAATGCGAATTGAGTTTTATAAAATAAATTCTTTTCTGTGACGAAGAAAAGCGTAGGTTCTATATCAGTATTCCGTTCGCAAAAATGTTTTCCGTCTTTGTTGCAATTTTAATCTTGATAGTACTCTAATAAGAGATTTATTTATTTATTTATTATTAAACTATTTATACTACTACTACCATCACGCCTTTTCCCCGTAAGGGTAGGCAGAGAGAATGGACCGCCACACACCCTGGCGGGGAAACGGCGTGATGGTTTGTTAAAATAAACGCAAGGCTTTTATTAAAAAGTATTTTTTGTTACATAAAACCAACATCATTTACAAACTTAATTTCATTCATTCATTACAAACTTAATATACCCACTGAAAATATTGATTACGATCATTTATTAGGTACACTAAATATGTCAACTCTTTGTTAAAGAAGAATTATAAATGATTAATAAAATAGCAAATGGCGTATTGGACGTCCCGGAATTAGTGTTATCAGCTTAAAAGTAACTGTTCGATATACTCGGCAGCTAACGTTATTTTTTTAATCTCCTGGCAGTCATAATTATTATTACAATTCACCAATACCTAGACTACACCGGCTAGGTAACGAGTATGGTGAAGTTGATATATGTCGTCTGTCTTTATTTAAATATAGGTTAAGTATTCAAAAGGTTTTAAATTAATTTGTATAAAATTTCTTAATATTGTTATTTATTTACTTTTTTTTCCTCATGTATCTCTCTAATAATGTATAAACTTATACATATGTATGTGTGTGTGTTTTAATGTGTAAATTTATTGAATATTTTTCTATGTACCCTATACCTATGTTGGTACATTTCCTTATTTTTACTTATTATTGTATCTTTTAGTTTTTCTTATGTTATCTTTAATTTTAACTAAATTTACATACTTATGTTTCACTGCTGCAGTTGAACGTAATTTCTAATATATGTAAAAGCCCGTAGGGCGTGAAAGTTAATAAATAAATAAATTAATTAATTGATTAATTAATTAATTAATAAATAAAAAAGAGAATTTGTAAATCAATTTCCATTTAAATTTGAATCCAATTAAAATAATTTCGTTTAATTTAATTAATAATTTGACGATCGGCACTGAAAGGTGTGATGGATACTAATTACTTATGAAGGCAGTGAGCAAGAATTTTCCGCCCGTGGTTAAAGGTAGCTTTGAATAAGTCATTCAAAATGGATGAATGTTCCAAGTTTCTACGGAATTCCATTTGCCGTGAAACCGATCATTCAAAGGAAAGGTCCATGTCACGCATTCATGTTTGATGGAAATCTAAAACTTGGCGTAACACAAATCAATCATAATATATTGTACATACGTGAAACATCGTCAAAAGTATTATATTAGTTTACGCTTCTCGAGGAAACATAAAATAATAAATACGTTAACTAAAATTTAACTTATTCGACAACATTTTGAGTTAATCCAAATGCTTTTCAGGCAAAACTGGATTTCTCTCACAAGCGAGTTAGTAAGATTAACATAATATTAAAACAGAGATAGGAAACAATTGGGAAGACAAAATACGGAAGTCAAGACATTTATAGAGCTTACGACGTGTAATTGGCAGGTTATATGGCATATTATGACTATTTATTAACACTGCTCAACCTAACAACACTTTCTGAAAGAAGAACTATTAATGATCTCATTGTACTGTATAAAATTGTAAACTCTCTTTTTGAAGTACCAAAAATACTCGAATTGATTAATTTAAGAGTACCTGCTGTCAACACTAGGAGTACTTTATTGTTTCATTGCTCCAGTACTTCTTCCAACCAACAAAACAATTCATTGATACCGAGACTGCATAGGTTAGGTAACACTTATGGAACGGCTGCAGACATTCTGTCCAATTCTTAACTATCTTATAAGTCCACAATATTAAGTTTATTTGAAGCTGCTCGTCAAACTATTATTGACAATTCAATTCCATAAATAAAAAAATACTTACTTGTTTATTTTTATTCCCTTAAACTTGTTTTTTATTTTTTACTATTATTTCAAATTGCATTGTAGTATTAGCAAATACGCATTTCATATAAATATATATTTTTATTTCTTCTTTTTTCACGATAATATAAGCTTGCTTGTTTATTAATTGAACTTAAATTTGTCTTTCTCGCTTGCCGTAACACTTTATTTACTGTGTTTGCATTACAGAATTTATTTCATAAGCTAACATCTTTGCATTTTTTGTTTATATGCTTACTGTTTTTTCTTGCATACCTTTGTTATTATTGTTTTTTTTTTTTACTTTTTAAGACTTTTTTATTATATCTTTTCTAACTTATTCCACTTTTTTTTCTGTACATTCTGTGTTCATTATTTAGTATGTTAGCAAGGATTTTTTTTTTGTAAATGCCTTTTGGGCTTTAACGAACAAAATAAATAAATAAATATGGCCACTTTACACACTGAATAGTAAATGTTACAGTGTCCAAAGTTGCCACTTAAATCGGCCAATGACTGCAAATGGCTAGACTTCCATATATCCTTCAATGAAATTTTCTCCATCTCTGTTGCAATAGGCTTATATTCAACTTATTTTCATTAATATACGTAACTTATTTCCGATTGGCGATTTCTCCTAACCATCCAATAAAAGGTGTCATTTATTAACAAATAAGTTTCAAAATCTACATGAAAGAAAAAAAAATATGTACAAAAACAGTACTAGTAATATATGTAAATAAATTAAAGCACACCAATACTAATCTTCAATGGGAAGGGGGGAATAAAAGGAAAGGAAAAAGAGTACAGGTTAAGGAAGAGAAAAGTGATGTTTCTTTGAACGTGATTTAAACAGAACTACTGTAGACAAATCATTATAGTGGATGGGAGGTGATTCCACAGTCGAACTGCAGAGAGAATATTATATGAGTTTGTAAAGAAAAGGGAATGAGGGATGATGGATGGGAATTAACCCTTAATAGAATACATATCTTGTGTTGATTTAAGTCTTACAAACCTAATAAACATATTAATTGTTAAGATAATAAACCTATTGTATTTGAAAAAGCTGAATGTAAAACTGATCTACTAGTGTTTGTGATTTAAGACTTATTATAAAAACGAAATATTAGAAAAAAATACCTCAATTCTGGGAGTATATTTATGTACAACTTTGTTTCAGGTGTCCTAAAAAGGGTCGATAGTGTGTGAAATGAGAAAAAAGAAGTTAGATATGAACGAAAATGGGATATGTAGTACCCTTGCAAGTTAGTTGTTTTTTTATAAATGAGTAAGTAGATTTAAATTTCTGACTTTCAAAGATGTTTTTAATGTGTTAAGCGTAATTTGTGTGATTGATTTACAAAGCACCGTTTGAAAAAAAAAATAGTATGTTTCGTTGGTTGCAACAGAGAACACAATTTTGAGAAGCGAATGTAAAGGCCTAGGCATTTACATAGCTTCTGACTTGTCATTGGCTGATTTAAGTGGCCAGTTTACCCGCTGTGTAACATTTACCATTCTGCCTATGTCTGTCGACTTTTGTGAAGTAAAAAAGCTGAAAAAAATACATTTTACTTTATTTCTACGTTAAATTATGCCTCTGGTAATACTTTTTAAAAAAATAAGTAATTGAAATATTTCAAACAATATTTTTAAGTTTGTCAAAATTTTTGTAGACAAGGACTGGGTTTAACTCCCTGGGGAGCTGCATACAGGAGTTGCCTAGTATGAAGGTGAAATAATTCAATTAGATTAATCTCACCTGCATAAATAAAGGTTTCAGCTCTTTAACTTCAAAAACATCAACAGATGAAATAATTGAAGGAATATAGATGTTCAAATATAGGCAGAATGGTGAATGTTACACAGTGTGTAAAGTGGCCACTTAAACCGGCCATTGACAGGTCATAAGCCCTGTAGATGCCTAGATTTCTATATTACATTTTCTTAAATGTTCTTCATCTCTGTTGTAATATAAAATATTTTAGTTGAAATTATTTTTAAGAAGATAATACTGGTTGTAATAGTCAATTTCTAACAGTATCTTATTAAGGATTTTTTACCTTCATACCGGTTTCGGTAATACACTAATAATAATTACTACAAATATTACAAAATCAGTTTTTTTTTACAGAAAAAATAAATATTTGCGTTCTTATAATTTACGCAAATATTTGATTTTGAGGACCATTTTCAACGAGTTGTGAATAACTCACTATTATTAAATGGGAATCAAGTTGAGGTAAAGTGGGATTCGAATCACAGACCTTTGATCCGTGAGTCCGAGACACTAGACACGGGACCACAACCCGATTCAAATCAGAAATAAACTGAAAAGTAATATATTTTTATTGCTTGTTAAATAGTAATAATTTAAATTGAAAAGCAATTTCTTGCCTTAATTACAATATTTATAGAAGAGTAAACAGCTTTGTAAGCGATTAATGTAATTTATTGCCGTTTTGAAATTAATTAATAAAGGAAATTTGTAGTTGAGAAGACGACTAAATTAAAATAATTTATTAACGCCAAGAGTATGTATTACCTGGAAAACTTTAATTTAACTATGCAGTGACGTATTTTTCATTTACTAAATTTTAAGCTTTACCTTTATTTTTTGTATCGTAGTTTTAAAATAAAATAAGATAATTTTAAATACAACTTTTTGATTACGCTTTGGATATTTGTGTGGGGTCCATAGCCCATAA
This sequence comes from Micrasema longulum, assembly GCF_059751315.1. Classification (NCBI taxonomy): domain Eukaryota; kingdom Metazoa; phylum Arthropoda; class Insecta; order Trichoptera; family Brachycentridae; genus Micrasema; species Micrasema longulum. The sequence continues at coordinate 75,589 of NW_028279769.1, forward strand.
TCGATGACACACACGTGTTAAATTAATTCACCTGAAGTAGAATAATGACTGACGATGCAACGTCATCATTTTCTATCAAATCCAATACATACATAAAATGCAACTCTTACAGTATTGCACGTCAAACCGGAAGCATTGTTCTGCAGTACATTCACATCGTCCCTACCATGAAAAAAATAACTACAAAGGAACGTCGTCTATGAAGAGACGACAGGACGCAACGCCAGTCAGTCAGCCCAACAAGTTCAGTTCACTTCAGTCCAGCTCGATAAGGTCACACAGTTCTAGCAAGTAGTTTGAGTGCAGTCTCTTCAACCCATCATCGCCGCTATGCTCGCGCTACACAACCAAGTGCTGTTTCCTATTCGGCATGTAATAAATACGCAGTAAACTGCAATCTCGGGTCTTCTCTGTCAATCTCTAACTGGGATAGGAGCTCCAACCAACACGCAACAACCTTTTCCTACATTTGTTTTGCGTTCTTACAAAATAAGATACTGAAAAATCTATTGCAGTTTGCAAGGCTGAGGCAAGCATAATCGACAGAAATAAGAAATGAGTGCAGCGTTAGTTTGGACATCTAGAGCGAATGGACGGCGAAAGAACACCTTTAAGTATTTAACGCACAAATAAAGATGAATCTAGAAATTGACGAAGATCAAGAATGGCATGAAAAACAAACTTGCAGAAGGACATAACGAAAGTCGGAATAATCAGCGTTGGTGCATGAGAAGGTGAATTATTAGCAAGGAAGTAAGGGATGTTACCAATTTTAGATTGGGGTGGCGTTTAATTGCCAACTCCTATTGTACAAATAAATGAACATAGTTTTTTAAAACTGTTCTTGTAATTTCAATGTGGTAGTTATGAAAAAATGACCCTATCCAACATAGCCTTCTTTATAATTTTAAAAATTCAGAGTGAAAAGGACAATGACTGTAATTAGTGTCCTGGTGAAGAGACGGGTACATCTTGAAACCTGTAGTAAAATTGGTAAGTGGATATATACACAAATATTTACTAAAATTTATTTAAATAAGTCGACCTCGTGGTGTAGTGGTCAACGCGTTTGCCTACCAAGCGAGAGGTCTCGGGATTGATTCCCGACGTGGTTGATATTAAATATTGATTTTAAATAGTGTTTTTACTTCAGAATATTTCATAGTCCCTGGACTGGTACCTAAAGCGTAAGACTGATCATCTTAGCTTCATGAAACAAAAATGATCAAGATATGCTGCGATTGGTAAACCAATTTAGTGCCCTATGCACCATTAGGTGCGAAAAGGGAGTAACGATGATGACGAATAATGAAAAAATATATTCTGTATAATATCCGAAATTGCCTTTTTATAATTTTTAAAACTCAAAGTGAAAAGGGCTATGATTGTAATTAATGTCCCGATGAGAAGACGGGTACATCTTGAAACCGGTAGTAAAAGTCGGTAAGTACAAATATTTGATTGATTCATATAACAAAAAAAAATCAAGATACGCTGTGATTGGTGTACCAATGCAGTGCCCTATGCGCCATTAGGTGTGGAAAGGGTAGGATGATGATGATTTAAATGTTTGGCCACAACGTTAATGCTTTGATAACATTTTTTAAAAATCAATTAACAAATAATATATGTCCAGGCTTACACATTCTTTTTTCGTATTTTATCCCGGCTTATTTTCTTTTAAAAAGATTAGCAAGGATTGTGTCCGTTATCATTATAAGTACAAGTAAAAGATAAACCTTTTAGGACGACTGAGATTCTAAGGTCCCTGTCTTGTAAGTTTTTTAGTTGTTTCGAAGTCCTTACGCCCCTTTCGGGGGGAGTTCACGGCGACACGTTGTTTAAATATTCACTTCTGTAGAAATCTTGCCCAAACATGCAGAGCAGCCGACTACGGAAGAGTGGAGAGGATGTTAGTTTCAGAAGCGACGGAAAATGCTGAAATTTTAAACTTGTTTGCACGGAATACTGAAAAGCATCTTTCAAGCAAGGCGAGTCTGAAAATACACGAGGGAATCTGAAAAGTTAAATATAACTGCGCAAATATATACAATCTAATAAATATGTACACGTACACAGATGTTGAACAGAAATCATGGGTAAATAAATACAAACTTTATGTTATTACAACAGAGATGGAAATTATTTATGAGAATAGTTTTTTTTTTTTAAATTGCGTTCGTATGATTTACCTAAACATTTAAATTTTGGGGCCATTTTCAGTGAGTTTCAAATAACTTACTGTTGAGAAATGGGTTCAAACTGTCATATCTTCAGTCAAAAACTAAGGTATTACCAATCGTAAGCATTCAGAGTGGCACGATCAGGTTAACGAAGTTAGTCGTTAACTTTATAGCAGTTTGCACTCACTCAAAAGATTACAGAATTTCTTGCCTGTTAGGCAAACATTAGTGCAGAGCATACTTCTTCCACTCCTTAACTATGCGGATTTATGTTATCCAGATGCTTACTCTGAATTACTTGATAAGTTAGAACGATTGAAGAATGTTAGCATACGTTACATCTTTGATCTCCGCAAATTCGACCACATAACCGAATATCGCACGCAACAACACTGACTCAATATCAGGCATAGAAGAAACATTTACATTCTATCACTTCTTCACAATTTTTAAATAATCCCACTTTGCATGTTTATCTGAGAGAGCTCTTCCAACCTTAATCACAACACGGACAATCTCTTCGTCCTAGTAACGAGAGAACCCCTTTCGATACAATTTCATCGCTCTAATTTTCTTGCCTCCTCTTTCACAGTAGTAGCTGCTCGATTGTGGAATAATCTACCCACTAATGTAAGAGACGCCCCTTCTTTATTTACATTTAAGTCAATATTGAAATGTCACTATCTAAATATTTGAGTAGTTCCTTTATCCTTCTTCTTTCCTTTCCATCCCCTCTCCTCTCTTCATAGTGTAATTCATAATTGTTTTTAATTTTGTATAAAATTGTAAGATTGAATATGTCCATGTATTTGTAATTTTCTCAAACTGAACAGTTTGGGTAGGTAGAAAGAAATTGCCTTAAGGCAATATACCCGCCCTTGTATGTTTATAAATTGTATATGTATATAAAGTGTAAATAGAAAAATAAAAAAAACTGTCAGTAGGGAATCAGTGAGTCGTATCTTGCTGGAGGGTGTGATTTTATAAAATACTGCGAAACGCCCAGTTGCATTCCACCGGCAACATTACTGACTAGTCCAACTCGTTAACGTCCACTTCGCGAATCTTAGGCAATGGGATCACACTCATAATGGTTCAATCACAGCAAATAACAAGAGGATGAAAGGCAAGTTTCTGACGCCTCCAAACCAGGACCAACCAGCTGAGGGAAGGCGATCACGACAGAAAAATCCATCAAAGGCAACGGGAAACAACTCTAGTCATCTTTTCACAGGTATCACAATGGCAAAAACATCCAATAATTAAAGTTGAGGACCTGCTCCTAGTAGCGTAAGACAAAAATGCTTTCGCTGCAGTGATTTCCATTCGTGTCGATGTCGGGGGACCTGACAAGGTACTGGAAGAAGAAAAAATATAATCATGTTGTGGTAGAGCGAGGTTTCGAACCTTGGATCTTTAAGCCATGAGTCCGCGACATTAGCCACGGGACCACAACCCAATTATGGCAGTCTAGATGTTTATAAAGCTCATGACCGGTAAGTCAATTAGTAAGTAAATCATTGGCCGGTAAGGCAGGCTTAATTCGCTCCCTCAACTCTTTCTTCTCTAACTCATAAAGTGCCCATGCGGCTCGACTTTGGAATCAACTCCCATCCTCTATCCAAGATGTTTTTTTAAGTATCTTTTCTCTCCCATAATCTCTCCTATTTTCTTCTCACTTTATTCCCTTTTCATAAATAATAATTTGTTTGTATTTTATTTGATTAAATACATAATCGCTTAACGTCTTTTTTTATAAAGCTATGTTTTTTTAATGATTTTTTAACAGGCCAGGAGGCCCAATTACAGTGGTGAGTTACATCACAGAACACCCAGGCTTGAGAAAAATCACATTTATTTTTTTGTTTTCTCACCGGGAATCGAACTCGGAACCTTCCGTGTGTGAGTCAAGCGTCTTGACCACTACACTAATTTTAATTCATTTAAGACGGTACATAAAAAAATCATTTATGTCAAAAATCACCACATAAATTAAACACGATCTAGTAAAGTAACAAAACATACTTAAATCATTAAAACATTGTTAAAACAGTACTTATAAAAAATATTTTATTAAAAATTACGACTATCAAAAAGATTCAAATAATAATATTTTGTTAGAGCTTTAAGATTTTCTAAACTTTATTTTATTATTATATTTTATTTAAATAAATTATTCATAACGAATGGCATAATCTATGCTTTAAAAAAGATAATGGCCGAAAAATATTTTCACTTGCAGTTTTATGAATTAAATGAAAATGTTTAAGATACCTATATTAAATGTATTTCATAAATAAATAATATTTATTTTTACAGAAACTAGATGTTTGCTGTTATTTGGTGTTCAATTCTACTAAGGCTTTTCGTACGAAAATAATATTTTTATCTGTGCCGTCCAGTGCTGATATAGCGTGAGACTTTAAGGCTCTAACGGTGTTTACTAGTCTCAAAGCAAAGGACGTTCTTTAAAGCTTTCCCGGTTGGAAGTGTGAAATAAACCCATCTGAACACATTACAATTTAAATAACAAACTTGTGATTTTAACGTAAAGTAAACCAAATTGCTAGCAGGATTCTTGTTCTTTATTCTACGTGGTTTTCTGGCTATATTACATTTAAAAATAATAATGAAAATATGTTTTCTAATATAATGAAAAAGAACGAAAACTACAGGTTCAATGTTATATAAAACCAATATCGTACTAAGTGTTTCACGTTGTTTTCTTTCGTATTTACTTTATTTGTGAACCATCTTTGATATTTTTATTTTTATTTTTTTATTTATTTACAAACATAAGTTTATTGTACATTATTTGAGACAATAAGTCCCAATTCCACGGGACTAAAAGTTCTGTGTTGAGATGGAACAAGCAATTATATGACACAGACACATGAGTATATCACAACATATATAGGATTAGAAACATAATAAATTATTGTAAAAAATATTTTAAAAACATATTTATGCCACATCAATATAGTAAACAGCAACTCAAGCATTTGAAAAATCATCAAGGAGTTTCCTACTCAAATCCCTCCTACAAAGGAAAATCCAGTCCTTAACTCCTTTCTTGAAAATATTTTTTGTCCTTGAGAGCTTAATATGTTCTTCCAAAATATTGAACACTCTCGGTGCGATAAATGAGAGATGTCTCTGAGCAAAAGTCGTACGGGTTTTGGGTATGACATAATTCATGCTCTGGGAAAACCTCGTACGAACATTCTGCTGAGACCTCTCCTTATTGTTGGACCAGAAGTGTGAAGGTGCTTCTTTTAGGTACAGTTGTCTCATATCCAGCACTTTCGTGTATTGGAACAGCTGTTCTGACGGGTATGTTGGAGGGCGCCGGAACATTATTCTCGATAATAATTTCTGTGAAATTATGAGCGGCTTGAAAATGGATGCCGCACAACCCCCCCAGCCAGCTATTCCATGGGTTGCCGTGGATTGAAACAGAGCAAAGTACACACTTCTGAGAGTGTCAATATCTAGAACGTCTTTAAATAAATCAAGAGCTTTTTTAGGTGATGAGTTACAACTTGCGCTATAAGACTAATAAGTCTGATGATGTTAATAGACGTCCTATTAAATATATGTCGTAAATAACTGTTGCAAAACGGAAAAAGTTGTGTAAAGGGGATAAAACTTCGGAACTCTTTATCTGTGAATCCGCCGAACTACCATATATATAAACCCGTAATCTCCATTCATTTTGTAATCCATTTTAAGAAAAAGAATTTAAGATGAAATGTTTTTATAGGGGTGTAAATGAAAAATATGATATCGTCAATAAATTAAAGATAAAATATTCAAAAAGCATATTTGCACATTTTTTCTGATGTTCTGGTGTTGATCAAAAGGAATAGTGTGCAAATCCTTTACTTATATCCTTTAAAATAGTAAAAAAGGATCAGGCTGTAAGCTTCTAGAAGAGAGTGCACCAGATAGTTCAAACGAGGAAACACACATGGGTCTAATGGGGAGAGGAGAAGGAAAACGAATTTATGTTTCTTTTATGTTAGTACGCGTAGAAAACTCTAATGGCTGGAGTGAAAAATTGGCTGCGGCCGTAAAAACGAGATTACTGGAACTAGAAAAAATACCAAGTACTAGTACAGAAAGCATTAATTAATCTGCAGGGAAAAAGGGCTCCCGACCAACCGGGAATTAAAAAAAGCCTTTGCCACGTAAGCCTTACTGACGATAAACGTACTAGATTGTTAACAAATTTACTGGATGTAAATTTGCGCCATTAACTTTTAAAACTAGAGACAGAAACACTTTATTTTAAAGGGGATTTTTATTCAAATCTAATAGATGCATATGCGACGATATCGTCGATGGAATTTTGGAATACTATAAGGGGCTTTTGTTAATTGTTCAAGAGAAGAAATATAAAACTAATAAATAATGAATAATAATTATATTCAGTTCTATTCTGTTCTGTTCCGTTCCGTTCCGTTCCGTTCTGTTCTGTTCTTTGTGAACACAAAAAAAGAGATGTTAGAATAATTATTTAATTAAAATTTTAACACAATACCTTTGTTTTAAACCACTAACTTTATATTTTAGTACCTTTAGATATTTATTAGGTACTATGAGATTTACATTCAAAATTTAAAAGACACTATTAAAATTAAAAAATAGGATAAGATTCATTTCTAAATTTCACCTTGATAAGGAAGCTTATGTTACTTCGAAAACGATATATGTGATAAACAATTTATAAATTAAATATATTTGCAATGTTATTACTAGAACACACATAACAATATGTATGATATGTGTGCCCTACTTTAAGATTTAAGATTTAAATAAATATATTAAAATTAAATCTTAATGAAAATGGAGAACTAGACTTCCAACCGCCTATGCGCTCTGTAGCTGCAAGGCATGTTGCGATGCAATTGTACAGCGTCTTTGAGGTGATTTACACAAAATTGGAGCTATGTAAATTATCCTAAGTAAATATATACTGATAAAATCAAATAGGAAAGAGTTCATTAGTTAAGTATAAAAATATCAATATCCTTAAAACTCTCTTCTGTTCCCTAGTTCGCCCGCACCTAGAGTATTGTTCTGTTATCTGGTCTCCATATTATGATGTTCACATAAAAAATATTGAATCAGTTTAACATCGATTTTTAAGAAAGATGAGGCTGGGCTTATTCAGATACTAATATACGTATAATGAGTTAGAAACTAGCTTAAATATATCTTCTCTTTAAGACCATCTAAATAAATCTGACCTTCTGGTCCTATTGAAAATTTTCAACTGACTCTTTGATGCACCTGAACTACTGAGCTCAATAAAATTAAATATCTACAAAACCTTAGACAAAACTTGCTCTTTCATACCAATAACCATAGAACTAACTATGGTTTTCATTCCCCTATGCCCAGAATTCTTAGGTTTGCCAACAAACATACCAGTCTTGATTTCTTTGATAACAAGCTGTCTTCTTTCATACGATCACTGAATCAAATTCAATTATAAACACCTCTCTCCCGCTTCCACTCCCACCAAGTCTACTATATACCATTGCGTCTTTCTACTCTCCTTTATAATAATTTTCTACGTGTAAATATGTCCTTAAAAATGCCCATTGGGCGTATATATAAATAAATTGTTATCTTTATATAGTCACTTGAGGTATTATATTACGAAAATGGAGCTCGATAAGTTATCCATAATAATAATTAAATAATAAATACCTCGAGAAAGAAGCTTGTTTTGGTTCGAAATCGGTAGGTAGGAAAAAAATGTGGTTAAAAACAGAGCTGTTTTATATAATGAATAACCACAAAGTTGGTGCTTCAAATATTAAATGGTGTTATTTTTTTAAAAATAATTTATAGGGGCCGCTGGAAGAAAGCAATTTTCCCATATTGCGTCAGCTGCATTATGGTTTTGCTGCTCTAGTTAGTTAATGGTCGATAGATCCACAAAGGCCTGCGTTAGAACAGATAACCAATTACTCCTACCCGGGTGAGCATTGCCTACTCTGCTGTACTCGGTAATGCGCAAAAAGTGCACTAAAAGAACTTCAATTCTACCCTTTTCCTAAAATTCATTTGTAGAGATGCACGATAAATTTAATTTTGCGGTTTGTTTCTAAAAACTGCATCATTATCACTTACTTATCAGCACTTTTTGGTGAATAGAGCACGTTCTCCAATCATGACATTTTAGATGATGGCAAAATGATAATTTTTCGCTACAGATACAAAGTCGAGATCTAGAGAGGGAAAACCTTTTTGAGAATGGTGAATGTTATGTAGCCTCTTAAACTAGTCAATGACCTCTGAAAATGTTACTTCTGTATTTCTACTTTCTCATTATGTTTTTTTTATTAGAAAAATTAAATATGTCTCACTATCACGTTATTCTCCTGACTATATTCTTTTTAGGCATTTTAAAGATAATCTTCTTAACAGAAATCCTCCTTTTTCCTATTTTATGCAAACCTTTTATCATCATTTTCATCCCTTCGCACGCTTTGAGAACGTAATCATTATTATTTCATTTAACTGTCTCGTATGATATTTTTTACATATTTTTATACACTCATACATATTTTTAACATGTTCATTAGTATGTCTACAAAACGAATTATACAATCTTGAAAAACTTTAATTGGACTCATACATTATATTATAATATAAATTGTTTACAAATTTTCTGTTATTATGTCTAAAAAAACTGTATTCCTATTAAATAGATAAGTGAATTTTACTGTCTGTTTGCAATAAATTTCAATAATATTTTTTCAATAACAGTTTATCTGGACGAATATTGTCAAATGTATATTTTTTAATGTAAAATAATATTGTTTTATTACGGGTATATTTTTTCAATAAAGTTTATTTAGCGAATATTTAAAATGTCTTGTAAAATATAAAAAAATCATAATAATATGTTTGTTTTAAATCAGGTATTTTTCATATGATTACGTAATAAAAAGTTTGCAAGATATATGACACAAAACTTAATTTACTCAAATATTAATTTAATAAAAGTAGGTAGGTACTTACATTGTATTTTCAACTAGAGTTTCCTAGAAGAATCTGAAAAAACGAAACAGGAACATAATTAGCAGATGTTTAATATGAAATAATAAAATAAATTTGAAATTAGTATATTTTTATTAACAAACAATGAAATCAGCATAAACATGTACGAGGAAAAAAAGTTTTTTAGAAATAAAAAGATATAAAAATACTAGATTAAAAATTAAATTGAATATACATATGAGTACAAAAGTGTAACATCTGAAACTTGGGTAAGCAATACATATTTGATTTTTTTCAATCTTGAAATATAAACTTTTCAAGATCAAAAATAAAAGAGTTGTTCTACGATCATGACGATACACATTATTTGAATATAACTAAATTACAAAACAACGTGACATATATTCAACAACGTTTTGAGTATTTCCAAATGTTTGTAAACAGGACGGATTTTCTACCTAGGAAGCTATAAATATCTAAATTTATTACAAAAGTGAGGGAAAACAAATACCAGTAAATATGAAAGTTTAAGCATTGGCAGAGCTTATAACCTGTCGTTGGCTAGTTTAAGTGACCCCTTTAGACACTGTGTTCACCGTTCTGTCTATTTTTAGACCACATTTCCTTAACTATTCCATCCGTTGACTTTTGTGAAATAAAATTAGTTTAAACATAAGCAGAACAGTGAACAGCACAGTATGCCTAGATTTTCAAAATTGTTAAGAAAAGGATTTCAAAGTTAGATTTTTTTTTAAAGTGACATTAGAAATGGGAATTGCGAATTTCGAAGCTGCAAATGTAAGTCTCAGTAGGAAATTCACTTGCAAATTAAAGCCTGTTTGAAAGTGGATTATTCTCACTGCAAACATTGATAAAGAACTTTGTTCTTCAAGCACTGTTGATCTTTTTCCGGTTTTCAATTGAACAAAGAGAATTTTTGTATGAGACATGAAACCGCAGCCTCTAGGGATTACATAACAAGAATTTTTAATCCTGTCCGAGGAATATACCGTGTTTTACCATAAAATTTTATCATCAATAAGTCAAAAATCTCTTATTGCATTGAAGTATCTTTAATGATAGTTAAACAAGGTTTTATCGCGTTATTATCTCATGAATCTTTGGATTTGTAAAGTTAATTAAATTATTTTTCATTTGGGCGGTCTCGGGTAAAAACCATAATAAATAATGATTATGATAAAATTATAAATCAAACTCATCGATGAAACATCTTGGTTTAGTTTTACTTTTCATTATTTTGACCAACGAGCGCTTTCACCTAAGTAGGCATTTTCAAGACTGGTGAATTGTTTACAACGTTTACAGCTTTTACTACTATTTTTAACATATTTTGGGGATAAGATCAAATAAGTATTTAAACAGGGGACAGAAAACATACATATTTAAAAATTTGTCAAAAATATTTTGAGTTTGTCCAAATTTTTGTAGACAAGATTCAACTCCCTGGGGAGCTGTTTATATTAACATATTACAACAGAGATGAAGAACATTTAAGAAAAGGTAATATAAAAGTCTAGGCATCTACAGGACTTATGACCTGTAATTTAAAAAAATTATCATAATCATTGACTGTGGAATTTTATAAAGAAATATCAACAACAAACATCAATATTACATAATAAATCAATTCCATTCGAGATATGTGTGCCTCGGCGTGTAGTAGTTGGCGTGTTTGCTTAAGTTGCTTGAGGTTCCTGGGTAAGAGGGGCGTGAAATATTGGTTTTAAGGGAGTTCTACACAATATCTCATTGTTTCTGAACGGGCACCTGAGTCTAAAGAATGATCACGTTACCTTACAAATGACAACAATGATCTAAATACGCTGCAATTGAAGTACCGATGCAGTACCCTATGCTTCACATGGTGTGGATTAGGAAATGATCATGAAAAAAAAAGGAAATCAAGTTGTTGTAGAACGTGGTTTGAGCCGCGGACCTTTGATCCGTCAGTTCACAATACTTTGGACCACAACCCGGTTTTTCTTATTTTTAATATTGTTTGCATAAACAATAATTATGTATACAATGAAAAACGTCTGTTTTTAAAGTATTAAAAACGTTTTGTTTACCTTTAAATATCTAAACAAAAACGAAATATGTGAGGTGATTTTAAACGAAAATATGAAAATAATTGTTCATAGATGGCGCTTTTATAATTTTTTATTGAAAAATGCGATGTTTACGTTTATTTTCATGAAAATTATACAAAACTTGGTTAGCGAAAACTTTACACTATATCAAATGAAACAAATAACATAAACATATAATTTAGGTCGTTTTCGCAAAATGGTGTACAAAACAAAAAATAAGATCAATTAATAATAAAAAATAAGAAACTTTACATAACTTGGTTTGCAGAAACTTTACACTATATTGATTGTTACAAATACCATAACAATATAATTTATGTCTTTTCCACAAAATGGTGTACAAAACAAAAAAATATTCATTTATATTATATTTTATTTTGTACACCATTTTGTGAAAAGGACTTAAATTATATTGTTATGATATTTGTTACAATCAATATAGTGTAATGTTTCAGCAAACCAAGTTTTGTAAAATTTTCATTTAAAATAAACGTAAAAATTGCATTTTTCAATAAAAAAATATAGAAGCGCAGCGTCATCTATAAATAATTAGTTTCATATTTTCGTTTCGAATAACCTTAAAGCAACTGAGATGAACCAAAATAGTTTTTATTACTTATTGCTTCTCGTTATTTTTTATCAATAGATTAAGTACTTTTTTAATGTAGATAATGTTATAAAAATGATCCAGATACGTTGCAATTAAAGTCTAAATGCAGTGTCCTATGAACCACAGACTGCGGATATAGAAATCGGATTTTAATGATTAAGAAGAAAACAGTTAATTATTTTGAAGATGCTAGTGTAAAATTTCGATAAGATATAAATCTTTATAGCCAAATGAAATAATACGGACCAAAATGGATACCAAGTCGTTGGAATAATAGGCATAATCCCCCAGTCTACACACGTGCGTTTCCAGAAATTCTCCAGCAGCCTAGTGGACCACATGGTGACGATATCTACCTACTGTCTACAAAAGATTCTCTTCGGACATCTATCTCCCTTTGTTAACCATGGAGTTGATACAGTGCTTTATTTATTTAGTTTTTGATTGCTTAGTTCTCGGCATGAACACTTGACAAACTTACTACTATGCTCTATTTTTTATAAATTTATTGATATCATTCTAACTTTGCTAGAATTCCACTCGTCCATGCGCTTTGTAGCTGCACGATGATTGGTTATCTAGCTTTCATATACCAACTTAAAAATACCGAAATTTTATAAATGGGGTCTAGAATTTCAATCGTCTATGCGCTTAGTAGCTGCAAGACGTGTTGTAATCTTACTCCTTTTTACTATTCATATTATTTTTTTATTTTTTTAGTATCATTCATACACAAAATTTATTTGTCAATTTTTAAAATGTGTAAATGGGGGCTAAATTTCTAACTGTCTATGCGCTCTGTAGCTGCTAGACGTCCTGTAATCTAGCTCCTATCTGTTATAATTTTTTATTGATCTTAATTGAAAACGAGGAACTAGAATCCCAACCGTCCATGCGCTCTGTAGCTGCAAGACGTACTGGGATATTTATTAATTGTACAGGGCCCTTGAGGTGATTTTCACAAAAATGGCGCTATATAAATTATCCAACTATATATATATATATAGCCATATTATAAGGTATCTAATACACACTTGGCCAAGACCAACGATACGATTCGAATCAGATTTTCTTTGCAAACTTATCAAACGGGGGTTGCCAAATGAATGCCATAATTTCTTCACAACACGGCATGAGCAAGTTTATGCGCCACCCTTTAAGGTATTATTCAGCTTGACTTGAGATAAGGGAAGTGCACTATTTAAGACAAATTACTAAGACTTGTAAGTTGTTGTGTTGGGGAAGTTTGTTACTTGATCCGAGAAATGGCAATCTGACCGATTGAGAAATAAACACAAATGGATAGCCGGTTTGGTTTTATGAAATAAATATGAAAATCACAAAACTTGGAAAATATCTTAGATAGCGAAGTTCTTATATAATATTATTAATATTTCATCCCTGTTTTTCTACTTCGCTCCCATACATCAGGGTCGGGACCAGGACTCCGTTGTGAACTGCTAATTTTGGCTACAAACATTTATATGAAAGTAGGCTGAATGCTGTCGAAATGCGATCTCTCAAGCGAATGTGTGGTAAAACTATGTACGATAGATGCACAAATGTTGAGATCCGGACCTTATGTAAGGCTGAGACAAGCATTATCGACAAATCAAGAAAGGAGCGCTGCGCTGGTTTGGACATGTAGAACGAATGGAAAGTCAAAGAACGGCTAAGAATATTACCAATGCGAATGTTGATGGATGCAGAAATAGAGGAAGAACGAAAAAGACATGGCATGACCAAATCCAACAAATACTTGAAGATGGACATGTCAAAAGTCGGAATAATCGGCGCGCGTGCATGAGAAGATGTATGAATGTAGAGGAAGCGAGATCTGTATGCAAATATAAAGTGATGTGGCGTTCTTTCTTTTCTGCCTACCCTTACGGTGAAACGGCGTGATGGTTTTGTTGTTGTTGTTGTTGTTATTAATATTAAAAGCATTAACTTTGTGGTCACACATTTCACAAAATTTTATACAGCCACTTTGTATACCACTTTTCCATGTCTACCGGTTTCGAGACGTAACCCGTCTCTTCGTTAAAACACTAACTAAACCAACATGCAAAACCCACTATGCACAGTATAAAACTAACATGGAATGCATTAGGCATCCAACCCTTACATGCACATGATTTATATTTTTGTGCAACAACTATTGTGAAGGTGTATAGTGGGTTTGCATGTTGGTTTAATTGGTGTCCTGATGAAGAGACCGGCTCTTCATGAAACCATTTAAAAAGTTGGTAAGTGGTTACATACAAATATTTAATAACATCAAGTCCTTATATAGCTTTATCTTCATGACAGTTATTAACAGAAAAAATATCTTAACATACAACTCCATACACTTTTAAACGTTTTTCGGTAATTGCTTATGTAGGAAAAGGGGAGAACATCGTAAAATAATTACTAAGATTACCCTTTAATAATTATTATTAAAATAAAAATTACTGATACTGAAATTCTGTAAATAATTTATAATTTTATGGTGGTAAATTATTACTCCCGAGGGGGTGAAATCCAGTCTTTTGTCTACAAATATTTAGACAAACTCAAATATTGTACTAGTTAATTATATTACATATTAATATTTAAAGTATTAACTTTGTGGTCAAACATTTCAATAAATGTAAGTAAATATTAACATAATTAATATAATCTTCATGGACTTTATCCTAAGGAAGTCAATTCCACTTGATCGGGGAATTCCTTTCAAAAACTCTGCGGACCTAGAGTATGCCGATGACGCGGTTATAATTAACGATTCAGTCGGGGGTCATCAGGCCACTGTAGATAGCCACAATAGGATCTCCGCATGCATGGGTTTAAAAATCAATATTGGAAATACCCATGTACTGTGTAACACTTCGTGCCTTGATGCCGAAAATCCACTGACTGTCAAATCAAGTAATGGAAAGGGTCGAGAATTTCAAATACCTAGGAGTATATGCTACGGAAAATAGCAGCTTTCAAAAGGAACTGGGAGTGCGGCTAGGAATACCAGGCGCCATATTCAACAGCATGAAGGCTGCCTGTATATCGAATATTTATTTATTAAAAACAAAATTTCACCTGTATAACACTTATTCTCCTCTACGGATGCGAATCGTGGCACCTCACTAGGAAACAAAACAGCAAAGTTAAAGAGTTTCAAGAATAGATGTTTCAGAAGAGTCTCGACTTTTTTAGCTACGTAAATTTAATAATATAACTGATTAATTTTCATGAAAATATTCTTTATCACAAAAGGAAGAAAATGTATTTAACAATGTTTGTGGATAAAATCAACTCAAACTTTCTATTACAAATAACTTCATTTAAATGAATTTTGTTTATTTAAAGCCGTATAAAAGATAGGCATTTCTTACCATCAACATCATCATTACCTTTCTAAATCTAATGGTGCATAGGGCACTGGATTGGTACAACAATCGCAGAATATCATGATTATTTGGTTTCATGATGGTAAAATGATTAGCCTTACACTTCAGATACCAGTCTAGGGACTATGAAACATTCTAGCGTGAAAACACCCTTTAAATAAATATTTCATATCAACCATGTCGGGAATCTAACTCGAGATTTCGTGCATGGTAGGCTAACACGCTGTCCATTACACACGAGGCCGAGAAAAATTTCTCCAACGCATTTTTAATTAATAAAATATTATTTTAAAAACCACGATTAAAATAAAAATTAAACAAAAAATAACATCATCTTCATCTATGGGAGGAGGAAAATCCTCTTCATCTTCGGGACGGCAGTGGCCAAGTCCGATGAATACGGTGGCTGGCCCATCAATGTGGTATGCATTTTTGTCAAAAAGTTGCGAACAAGCCGCGAGATGGATACATAATAGTGTGCGGAATACATAATTTTCGCTTCGGAATAATCTCGCAAAATTCGTCGATCATACCTAATGTGTCATAACAAGTGGCAGAAAATTGTCAAATAAATTACAATTATGTGTAGCAATCTAGAAAAAAATTGGCGTTTAACATTACGAATGTAAATTAGAAATGAAAATGTTTTGTGTATTTTTTTATCAGACCTCGTATTAGTAAGGGTTTAAACTGTATCTACCAATAATTTAACACAAACTCTATCTATAAACATCAGTAAATCTTTAACTTCATAGTGATACGGATTCCGTATATACTATGGTATCCCCTTGACATACAACTCACCGCCGCACCGCGCCGTCGCAACGCCAACGTCCCTCTCGACATGAAATTCGTTTTAATTATTCCAGAGAGCCGTCCGATGACTTTTGAGGTACTTCGGAAAACGCTCTAATTGTTAACGGAATGAAATGGCATGCGGAATTTCGCTTGGCATGGGATGTCACTGTTTCCTAAATCATTATTCGAAACCTGTTATATTACATTTAATTACAACAAACGTCAATGATCGTTGGTACGTTCAATAAAAAGACAACCCAAAGTAAACGAACGAACAAAAACGGTTTGATTACACGTTATACAAAACAGGATAAAGACACTCAACCTAACTTAATACAGTTAAGACGATTTGAAAAAAAAAGAACAACCCGTTTAGCCTCTATTTTAGAAGCTTGTCAGCAGGAGGGAAGAGGAGATATGGAAGAAAGATGTGAAAAATACAGCATAAAACCCAGACCAATTTTTTCGCAACTAGCGGGAATCGAACCCGCGACGCCAGTTTCACAGTTGGCCGTCAAACCAACTGCGCCACGGTGTCTGTCAATTGTATATAGTTTAGGTGAGTACTTAATAATATGATATTTTTATTTAAATTATTTTTTTATATCAAAACCAGTTCGGATGAATATATTTTAAAGCACGGATCACAAAATATATAAAAAAATTGGAAAAAAAAATATCGACACCCTATTCCAATAAACTAACTGGGCATTATTTGATTTACAGATTCTTATATTGAAATAAATGCTTACTACAAGATTTTAAATTCTGATTTAAAAGATCACTACAGAAAACTTTGCCTCGTTCATTACAAAAATACGACAATCAACATTGGGTTCTACATTGCCACTGCAGAAGGCAATAAAACTTTCCATTTTGACGTACTTTGTTGGTAAATTACTGCATTTTATTTGTCAAAAATAGTGTATCTATGAGTAAAAGACTCACAAAACTATCAGATGTCAAACAATTTTATTTTATATTTAAATTAGATATCCGAAAACTGGACAGGACTGGCCGGTGAATTGTTCACTTTACTCTAGTATTGTGCGAATTAATGTTTTTTTTTTTGTCAAAATATTAATTTATAGAAATGGTACATAGAGTTAGCAGAGACGCGGTCTCTTTGGTCTCAGACTAATGTGATAGGGTTACGAATAGTGAAATAAGGCGAGAATGCACATTTGAGATAGGTTTTAATTGAAGATTAAGACAGTGTCACTGAGATGGTTTGGTCATGTAGATCGAGTAAACGAAAGAATTGTGAAACATTTATTTTTATTTATTTATTTATTCATTCATATTTTTTTTCCATTATAAACTATAATTGATAATAAAAATAATATTACCTCACTGGGGGTAACCCGTGCCGACGAAACATAACAATATGCTTTTTTTTTAAATATTTTTACATGCGAGAATAAACAAAGAAGACTTAATAAACAGATATAATTAACAAAATGTTCAGACAGTTTAAACCAATACGTATTTATTGATTTGATTTGGTGTATATATGTT